>NC_056538.1:19592115-19894230 GCF_910596095.1 Thunnus maccoyii
TTCAAACAGGTTTTTGGAGTATCCTGGTTATGTTTTACATGTAAACATGTAAACATCACATCTTGGTTTCAGAAACCAGCTCTTGTGAAACCTCGATTGCTAGCCGGCATACTCCAATAGAAACCAGGTTACTGTGGCATGAATGTGGGCATGTGTGCAGACGTGTCCTCAACTCCAATTATAATTATTCTGATGAAATATAATGACAATATAATGATGATCTACACACTGACATGAAAGTCAGACATCTGTAATGTGGAGGGTAAACTGTATTGCTGCTCTCATCTTCCATGTAACTGGTGATCCAGCAGAGCGGTAAATGTAGCAGTAGTCTCATGACAGCCTGAAACCCAACTGGGTTTCATCCTTAACTGCTGAGATGACCCGGTTGGTACAGAAATGGCTGAGATATAATAGAGTCAAAGACAAACCTGCACTGCCGCACACGAGTAGATAACTGAACAGTGTTAAAGTATCATACAGGGTTATGAATAACCAGGTTTCTCACCTCATGTCCCAAAATTGATCAAAAACAGGATAAATAGTAAAAGTACTCATTATAAAACTGTTACAACAGCAGCAACCACCTTAACCAGATATTTCTGTCAGGTTGGGTTACTGTAAATCTTGGTTGATTAAACACCCCATCACAAACAGCACAGCAATAAAGCACGCTTTAAATGAAAAGTGTGTGGCCTCTCCACCTCTTTCTACACACCACCTGCTAATTATTACGTAGTTAGGACCTGGAGTTTCTTGTAGTATCAGTGTGGTGTGACATCAGACATAGCTGGCTGCCGTATGTCAGCTCAGAACAACAATGTTGGCCATTTCACGTGATTGAGGAGGGGTTAGAGGTAGTTGCAACAAAACACAGGAGGTCACTGGGAGTTGAAGCTCCACTCGGCTTTCCATGCCTGGCAACATTCCCCACCTCAGGCAGTCAGTTACAGGTTTACAAAAACACTCCCTTCTCTTTCAGTATCTATCTCACTCCCCAACTGTCTTTATTTCTGCCCCTGTTAAGTTTTACCTTCTGTAACGTATATGCAAAACCATATGCAAGTCAACTATTCCCTTATTCCACAAACACCTTCCTCCAGGCACTGAGGCAGGATGTACAGTGTTATCTCTTGTGTGATTTCAGACTGGGCAAGGTAAGATGGCCGCCCTAAAAACTGGTCCATCTTGTTAACATGCGCCAGGGGATAAGGGAAACTGTTCACACACAGCCTGTTACGCAGCAATGTCAATGAGAAGCCTTAGAGCAAAATCCACAGTGTCTCTTTCTGACACAAACTCATCTCATTCACTCTACTGCAGACCCACAAATAGGTGCACTGCAAACAGGGTATTTAAATGATGAAAAGAACAAATGAAGAAAAGAAAGAAAGAACAAAACAAAAACAAAAAGAAGTAGAGGCCAACAGCTACAGAGAAGAGAAAAGCAGAGCAAGGTAGCGATAAAGAGATAAAGTCAAAGCCTGACTGATGTAGTGAAGAGAAAGAGAGTGTGGGACTTGGAAAGGAGGGAGAGATGAAGAGAGAGCCGCTATCTGATAGAAGGGATTTGCCCTTCCCTGGAACAGTAATTTACCAAAGCCATTCTACAGAGACCCATCAGTGGCGATCTGCTGGCAGATTAGACGACAAAACCTCATCCCTCGCTTTCCCCCCAGCCAATCAGCGTCAGGCAGCGAGCACACGGGCAGAGGATGAAGGGAGGACAGAGGAGGAGAGGGGCAAAATTTCCTGTCTCTGTCTGTCTGAATTTCAGGAGGCCACATACACAAACACAGTCACACACACACACACACACACACGTGCGCAAAATACATACAGGAGATTGGATTGGAGTCTGAGCTATTACTGTTGCATTTTCCCACCCTCAGGATACAGCAGCTAACACTATTTGGTTGTGAGAGCTGGGGATTTGTCATTTATAATCAGTTTTCTGCTCTTGTTTCCCCTGCATTCGCTTGTCCTTTTTGCAGTTTGCATCCCGCCCCGAAGGCCTTCGCAGCATTCCTGTGTTTTATCAGTCCAGTCACTTTCCCCTTCTCCTCTCTCTCTCTCTCCCCCCCTCATGTGTGTCTGCCTCCTCCCCATCCCTCTCTCCATCTCCCCCTGTATATGCACTGCAGAGGTTCATCAAGTGTGCCCCAGCTGTGCAAGCAGTGGGAGCTGTTTACCATGGTAAATCATCAGGGAGCCCCAGGAGCACCGCCTAACACACTCGCAGAGCTCTCACAACCGTTGCACAAGTGTTTAGCACATGATGTTGAACATTATAAACCCTCTGAACAAGTCAACGACCCAGTGCACAAAAAACAACCTTTGCTTGAAAAGTGGCAAACTCCTACAGTGTAAATAACAAGTTTTACTAGACTAGACGATGCAGCAAAAACAAGGAAATACCAGAGAAAGATGACACAAACTTAATACTGAATCATAATTTAAATTCACATCTGGCAACCTTATGGTTTACCAAATGCCTTCTCTAGCATATCGATCATGAATAAGCTGCTCTTGGCTATGAAGCCCTAACCATCGACATCCTGTGTCTCCCTCTTTAGCACGACGTGAAAAAACAAACAAAGTAGAACAACAGCGAGCTGTTCCTTCCCTCTCTCTGCCATCACTGCTTCCCATCCTGGCTTTGGAGCTGGTGGCCAACCTCAAAGGACCACCCCCGATCCCTAAGGAGAGGGCTGACATCACCCACCCATGTCTCCTGTCAACTATGACCTCTGGAGGAACAGGCGAAGGGAAAGGAGGGGAGGAAAAGGCACAGCCCTTGATGTAAGCTCTGCTCCATGGTCTAAAAGCTGCATGTGAATAGAGTTGCACAATTTCCTAGAATCTGATCCACTATGGCCAAACACAGAGACTGTGGGACAGAGAGAGGATATATTTACATAGTTGTGAAGTAAAAACTGAAATATCGTGGATGGGAGTCTATGTAATATGCCAGTATGTTGAAACAGAGTTTGCTTAAAGGTAACATATTATGCAAAATTCACTTTTTCACGTCTTTTCAACATAAATGTGTGTCCCTGGTGTGTCAAGAGACCCCCAAACTATGAGAAAAGACCATCCTCTCTCTTTTTCTCCTGCTCCATCTTTCAGGAAATGTGTATGCAAAAACATCATTTATATTTGGCTCCCTTTATAACGTCATAAAGGGATCTGTTGAACACAGACCTCCCCCGCGAGGCTGACGGTCCCTACCCACTGAAACCTACTGAATCAATTTTTCAACTGAATCAAAGTTCTGTTGTTTGCTGCAAGAACCAACACAACAGTCTTTATGTTCTGCCATCATCTGAGGAAATGAAGACCCGTTGGATTCACAATAATTTTTGATAGAAATGTCCCCACTATGACTGGAAAACTGCTGGATGTGTGTGTGATGGATCAATATCGCTGTCAGTGACCCAACCTCAAACTTGGAAGCTCCATGTTTTATGCTGTTTTACTGTTTGTTTAACAGGTTAGCCTGTTGAACTTGGCATTAGCATGTTGCGCGGCTAATATGGCTAGTAACGTTGGACTAAATGTTGTAATATTAAGGGACATTCAAGAGAAACTGTGTAAATGTTAAGCCTCATTTGAAGCCAACTAAATAACAAGAGTAGTAGGTTGGATGGTGGTAACTCATTTTTCATGTTGCTTTTTGTGGAACTTTGAACTGCAGCGCTAGCTCAGCTAGCTTTGTTGTCACATGTTAGCCCATTCGGCTACATGATCTTCGCCAGTATGTGTGTGTTGCTGCTGTAACGTTATGTAAATGTACTTGATAGACTTGCCATGAAGGTAACAATACACATGTGAAAAAGAAATGGTAAAACTGCAGGAATTCCTTTGCTTGGCAATGTTGTGTAACTTTAATTAGCACCCAGCAGCTAACTTGTATAGACCATTAAGCTGTAGTGGCCTGCTGGGAAGTGTGCGTAAAGTCAAGCCGAAGCTAATACATCCATTCTGATCCACAGATACCCTTGGTGTTATTATAATACTGGTATTAGTGACGCTACTGCAGCTCCGTTGCAGTTCCAGTATGAATATGAATACTGTCAACAGCCCTAGGTCTCTCCTGTTGCGGTCATATAATCTCGCATTGTATCACGGCCGGAAAGCCACAACCAGTTCCAGAGTGGGGTGTGGGGAGCAGGAGCTCATTTGCATAGACACAGAAACAGCCCATCCAGAACAGGGCTGCAACAGAGGAGCATAGAGGCATGCCAGAATGCATAATCTCAGGGGTATTTTCAGCAAAAAACTTCAAAGACATGTTTTGTGGACCTCAGAGACCTATATTAACTTGTTGAAAAGGAGTATAATATGTCACCTTTAAGGTCTGACAGTAAGTGCGCTCATGTGTAATACCTTGAGCTGCAGTTCAAGGACAGGTTGAACTAGTCTCAGGCACTTGTTTGGTTTGCTCAACCAAATCGAACACAAACAAGAAGTGCCCTGCAATCAAGACAGCATGACTCAAATGATCTGACATGTTTGTGTCAGCGCCAGAGCTGATGGCTCCGAAATACTTTTAGATCTTTTTTCTTTTTTCTTACATTTCTTCTTTTTTATGAGGTCTTGCTATTCTAAATTACTTTTTTCTCACTCTTGATCTCACTCTCACACTCTCTCTCTCTCACAGACACACACACATATATATACACACACACAGCAGGTGGAAATAATGGAAACGTCAACATCCCCATAATGACAGTTTTATGTGTCATTTCTGGCAGAGGTTTGACAGGAAGCTCATAAAGGCAACGTAATTTCCAATTACTACGATCACGGTGATTCTGAATTTTCATTCTGGGTCTTCCAAGATTAAAATGGCACATAATTCCAATGACATGCCCCAGACATGACCAGAAATCATGCCTGAGTTTATTTAAAATCATTATTTAAAAAAGGTGCTACTTATTACATTCTGTATTTTACTAAATTAAGATATTTCACGTATATTCTGTTGCTTTCTATCACAAAAATGTTTTCCCATTTTCATCACCATCTGTATTTGTTGTGTATTGCAACATGAGGAATGAGCCCTTGATTACAATGAATATGCATTTAGAAAATGTAAGCTAAAACTATGCAGTTAGAGCAAAACAGCACTGGAGTTGTGCATTTGTTAGAAAGCAAAAACATCAATGTCATTGCCATTTATCAATCATGTATAATATCTAGAAAAGCTGTTCTGCACAGAATGTAAATGGCTATGACGAATCTGCTAAATGCCGCTAACCCCTTGAAAATGGTCGTATTTGTTTACAATAATCATATTAATGTCTCAAGTGATGTTACAAAGCTACAAGCAGCATATCCAACACTTACAGTTAAAATAAATACCATCAGTTCAGTACCCCCACACCGCACTTCAGTAGCGGAGTAGAATGGATTTCTAATTACCAGCATTTATTCTTCTAATCATTTTCGATGTGGCTGTGTTTTAGAAAACTTCAAATGGCTATTCTTTGAGGCGGCAGTTTAACTGGGAACACAGTAGTCTCTAATTGGAGCAAAAATTGGTTGTTTTTTAAATTCTGGATGAACTCTTTTTTGTTCAGTCTTTCTGCGGCTATAGCGAGGTGAGGAATGAGGACTAATCCAGGCTGTGGATTCATGTATTACTTGTGTAAAAGCATATCCAATCACTAATAAATTCTTTTTAAATGATATGCCTTAAATTTGATGTCAGGAACACTAAACATTTTATAATGAGACCAAATGTATGACACTGTAGGCATAGTCAGAGTGAAAATAACCCATTAGAAAAATTGTTCAAATAAGCTGAATATTGGCAAGGACGAATTGCAATCATGATGACATGATGTCTCTGAGCTTGTTTAGTGTCTTTCTTAATTATCAAAAGACATTAATGATTTCATTTCTTCTCATTGACCAGATATGATCAACAACTGAGAACAAGAGAAATTCTTAAACAGCATTTACCACAAACACTGTGGGATGAATACCCCATTAGTCATTAGTGATTAACTACTTTTGCGTCTTGCTGCATGACTGAAAACATTACAACCTACCATGAATACTGACAGGCTTTCTCATGTGCAGCGACTTCAGACTAGTATTAGTTAAGAGTATTCCTCACTGTTGAGAATCAAGAGGTCAGGTTTAATGCCAACAAAGCAGACATTAATACTAACCCTAACCCATCATTAAAATAATAAAAAAAATATTAGAAACAGTGTTGGATACACCCATGAAGAGTAATAATAGATCTATAACTTTCTAATGAGTAGAAAACATAAATTATGGGGACATGCAACATTTAATTTCAAACCATATAAATAGCAAAAATCAAATGTTAATCCAAATGTACAGAGTGAAATGCTGCCTACCCTTTTTGCAATATAGACCCCGTCCTCCTCACTATATTCACCAAAGCAATCCTCTCTTTAGAACAATGATAGGATCTCTGTGGGAATGTAAGTCTGCTTTGACACTTAATAAACTGTGACTGAAACCAAAATGTACCTGCAAACACATTTCTTGCACAACACCAATATCTAGGATGATAACAATCAATAAACAAACTGCACACTCAAGTGATCTGCCAATGTATTTTTCACCCAAAATGAGCCCAGCTGTGGTTCACTTCTCTTGCTGCCTCTTCTTCTTTCTAGTAGTCACATGGATTTAAGCTACAACAGGCCCGGCTCGTCCTGACCTGACAAACTGCATTCTCATCGACCTTTTCCCTCATTGGGCAAAAAGGTCTGCATTCTCTTCTCTCCGACGACTGTGACTAATACGAGCCGTGGTGTGGCAAGGCTGTCCTCTCCCTGAACAACCCTCAGACCGAAAACAACTCCCTAGAAATGTTTACATTCTTCACTCATGTTTCCCTTACTTTTATCTCTGCAACTTATGACATACATAGAAGTCAGCATAGCAACAAAGGAAAAGGCAGGACGAGTGCAGACTCAGGATTGTGGCATGTTTAAAACCAATGATGGTGCATTAGCAGTATTATTAGAAAGGGAAACATCAGCAAAAACTGTTGTGAGCTATCACATTTAACTGTCTAACTTTTGTGCCTCCTGTAGAGTGACTTGACTATGCTAGTCTTAGTCTGGATGCAAAATTTCACACTTCTGCTATATTAGGCATAGTGTGATGTCAGCTACAATTACAGTTTATTCACTGCAAGGCTGACTGTAACATGATGAGTTTTCAAATCTTTAGATTATTTGTGAGAAATTCTCTGCAGTTTTTGTGGTATGGCAACACATCACTAATTAGTCAGTTGATCCTAAATAGTTGAAAACTATGAAATATGTTTTTAGGGAAAAATGCACACTTGTAAGCAATGGCTGGTGAATTGAGACATTTCTCTGGTCCTCATCAGCAATGTTACAAAATGGTGGATCCTCAGGAGCTGCTGGAGCACTGCAACAGGAAATGAACTTTGACATAAGAGCTGTGGACCTCGGGGCCCCTACTGCATCCTGGGAAATTATGGCACTGAGAAGAGAAACGACCCGTGGCACCCCTGCGAAAACCCAACTTGGAGCAAAATCCATTTACAATCCTCTAAAATGGCACAGTGGATATATATCTTTACAGCGTTCATGGCAGCCTTTGCTAATTGCCTCTAGATTCAAGCCATTCAAGGTGATTCATCACTGCGAGTATTTATTTGGCTCAAACAAATGCGCTGTTTGCCCAACAACAGTTACGTTCACAGTTAACAAGGTCAAAACTGGGCCAACGCAGAGACTGGCAGGCTGTCAGAAACTGTAGTCTGTCTTTCTTCCATGCAGATGGACCAACCAGCACCAAATGAAGGCAGCCAACAACAGAAAGACAGAAGAGGGGGGGCAGAGACAGAGAGAGTGGAGGCAATACTAAGAATGACAGTGCTACTATCCTAAGATAATATAACCACTTGACTCAGGCTTGCTTTGGTTGTGCCTCCTCTATCGGTAAAATCCATCTTTCCCTCAGACGTTAGTTGCCGCTCTCTGTTTTATGGCCGTTTTCCCAGCTGTGAGACAATAGTATGGACATCATTAGCTAAGTGGTGGCTGGATGACAGGCGGTGGCGCTGCAATCGATAATGTCAGGCCCAGCCATCCGCAGGCTGAGCAGTGCTTACTCATCAGCCCACGGCTTGCATGATCCTCAGCTAGGGCCAGAAACTGGGACTGGGCCAGATAAGGGATGTGGAGGTGTCAAGGCCTCGCTGCCTGTGATAACAAATAGCTATGAACAGCCACCTTATCTTCTCACCTTAAAGAGGATATGATGTCCACTGTCACACAGCTGCCTAATGGCCAGAACCACTCTGGCAGTTATGTTATGAGGGTGGGAAGGTGTCAGCCCCTGCTGGTCACGTTGTGTCTATGTGTATGTGTGTGTGGACTAGTGTATTTATTTTGCAAGCCGTTTTTATGCCCTTTTGACTGAAAACAACAGTTTTCCATTTACAATGCCAAAGTTTCATAGTTGAGTTGCATCCACCATGAATATTAAAAAACATAAAACAGCCAGGTAATGATTTGCAAATGTTAAAATGCCTGGGGCATGCTCCATGTTAAGAACACCTAATCACAAAATTGTAAAAAAAAAAAAATGTCTTTGTCCAAATATCAAGGTTTTTGTGTGTCCTTGTATGTGTGGAAGAGAGATGGTGTCAGCGCACGTTCACTAGGGAGACGCCAAAGGCCACCATGGTGGTGGCCAGATCCCCCTGAAGTGGCATCTGAGACAAACATCTTGTGACAAGGTGCTACCCTTCCTGTGTCCTTAATACTATGCAGGATTTGTCAGTTGGTGTTTGTAAATACACAGCATTTAAAGTCGGCCCCTCCTCCTGGCTCAACTAGCGAGCGGTGGTTGAGCAAGCTAGAAAGTGAATGAAGAGAGTGAGCTGCGCTGGTGAGAACAAAGCCATGAATCAGATGAATAAAACGTTATTTTCTGATTGTTTCACAGCGGTTATATTCTAAAGCACAAATAAATACGCCCACACCTCCGCACAACTCTGTGGGAAACTGCCACATTGCCAGATTTTCTGTGAATGCAGAGCTTCATCCTGTCTGCGGTGGCCTCTCTGCTCTGCGTGCGTGCAGCTCAGCCCCGCCCTCAGTCAAACAGACACACAGACCTGCAGCTCTTTATACATCCATGACACAGAGACAGAGAGCAGAGCGGAGCAGAGAAGAGAGATAGACAGTGATGTAACCTGGTCTCTACGCTACGAGTCCAGACCTCACACCCTGTGCACTGTTATTGGCTGGGGGCTATACACCCACTGCCCAGAGGTTGACAGCCAGAAGCATCCAGAACACAGCAAAATAATAAAAAAATACAGGCAGAGGGCGGGGTCTCTGCAGATAAATAAACTGCCACATATTTCTAGTGTATCATAAGTGATGATTGAGAGGGATTACTTTTGTATTAGTCTATACATTGTTTTTTAGGAAATTCCGCATAGTATACTTTTAACCACAGCTGACAATAACACTGCAGTGTGTTCCAAGGACAGAAAAACTGAGGAATGAACAGAGAGTCATTGGGAACAGAAATAAACAGATATAAATATTCAGTGACAATGTGGGAAAGCGAAGAAAGAAAGAAGCAGGGTGCAACAAGAGGGATCGATAGACCTTAGAGGTTTGAGAAAAGTGAGAAAAACTTGGGGTCAAGGTTGTCTGTGTCCGCTGGCCCTTTTCCCCTTCCCTCGCCTCCCTACTTCCGTCCTTTCTTCTGTCATGCCTATTAGTCTGTAATTTTACCTGCCAGCTTTAATTAAAATATGTTAGAAGTATAATAACCTCTCTGCATGCTTCTCTCCATCTCTCTTCTCTATCTGAGCGCTGCAGGTGTATGAAGACACTTACAATAAAGTTGTCAGAACACTGGACAGGAGCAGCATGTAACAGACATCGTGATAAACAACCGGTTTACAGACAAACAAAACATCTTGTTCCAGCAGTGTCAATATGCATTAACCATGAGCATTCACATACACATACCTAAAGTGGTTATATTTCGACAAGGGACAAATCCAACCACAAAGAGACAGACAACTTACTGCTTACTTACTAAAAAACAAGCCTCATTATGACTAATGTGTAAAAATGCAATGGAAGAAGAAAATAGCTTTCTAATTACAATGTTTACAGAACACTTTGAGTAGAGGCGAGGAGCTGGGGTGACAAAGTTGTATATTATACCCAACAGGAGCAGCTTTTTAGCCTTTTTCCATTGGCACTTTTGGCCGCACTGAGTAAACCATGCCGTGTTGATTTGCATTTTCGTTAACAGTTTAAAACACACTGAGTTACGCCGAGTCATGCCCAAGATGGACCTCCAAGCAGGTTGCGGTGACATCACATGGGCTTTGTCATCATTCAGCGATGAGCCAGCTAACTTCTGGATTAGCCCTCCGCTAACTTGAATCAGGATAAAATGATTCAATTGTGCCGCTCTTCTAGACATTCCAAATGTTCTCGGACCGAATGGATCCAATTCTGATTGTGAAACGAGTCATTTTGTGGGGGTTGTGATGCTCAAAAAGATGTATCCACTGTTTTACAGCCATTCCTTTGACCACTAGTCACAGCCTTGCACATTTCCTGGGGGGTTGAGTAAACAGCGCTTAAGAGGGCGCTGCTTTTAAATGTCATTGACTCAAGACAAGCGCATCATCGGTTGAAGACACATCTTCAAGCGGGTAGCCCTGTTGTAATGGAGATGCAAATCCCTGCTGCGCTGAGTCAAACCAAGTCAAACCAAGCCAGCACACGTGTATGGAAAAGGGCTATTTATGCACTGCCGGTCTTTACAGATAACACCCCCACTCCTCAAGTCTCTCAGACACACACACACACACACACACACACACACACACACACACACACTCAAGTTTATGTTACAGGAGCCTCTTTTTTTCCTCTTTCTGAATAAAATTAATCCAACCAATGCTGGCCAAAGAAGAAGAACTCCAGCATTAAATAAGATGACTGCACAAGGTGTCCTGACATGGTGACATGTTCCACACTTGGTAATCTGAAAGGTGTTCTCACCTACACAATATGCTACATCCTGCCCTCCACCGCGCTTTACTTTTGAAAAGGATGGGAAATGATGGACATGTGATGAGTGCTTGGCACTATTATTTCCTGACTGCTCTACTGAACTAACAAGTTATATGAGAATAAGCAGAACTACTCCCGCAGCTAATTAACAGAAGAAGCTGTGCCACCCACGGCACCTGCCATGACTCAAAGTCGCATGCATGTGCAGAAA
The DNA here is from genome assembly GCF_910596095.1 of Thunnus maccoyii. Classification (NCBI taxonomy): domain Eukaryota; kingdom Metazoa; phylum Chordata; class Actinopteri; order Scombriformes; family Scombridae; genus Thunnus; species Thunnus maccoyii. Next base: position 19,603,411 of record NC_056538.1, read on the forward strand.
GTATCTGAAAATAGCAATTAATTGGAAACAGCATTTACATGACAAACTATAAAAGGAAATGTTTCAGTCAGTACTGGCTAGTTTGTCCTCATCAAGGCGGTTATGTTAGGCGTTATTCTGATTTGGCTATTTTTCTGATTATTAGCAGAGTTAAAAAGGTTCCTCTTATTCTTCCCCTCACCTCTTCTCCTCCACCCTATCCACTTCTCCTGCCCACCCCCCACCCACACACACACACACACACACACACACACACACAACCAGACATCGTAGGTGGACTTCCTACAGGAAACCTAGGGGCGCCACGAGGGAGAATCTCCAGAGAAAAAGTCTAACAATGACACACAGGGACTTCTCCTGACTCCAGCCCAATTTGGGCAAAGTCTGAGGACTTTGCAAATGAGAAAAAGGGTAGGCCAGCATGACAGGTTAAGACAAAAATTAAAACTAAGCATCGGGTTTCTGTGGGAGATGTGTGAGCGTGTGTCCACAGACATGCCCAAAGTTATCCTTTAATAGTTGCGTAGGTGGATTTCAGGGCAGTCTCTCTTTGTTTCTGAGGATGAGAGATTTCCAGCCTTTCAAAATCACCTAAGTACACTCACCGTAAACACTGACTCACTGAAAAACAATCACAGACTGTGATACCCTTAGCGTGTTAATATACACATACGAAACCTCCCTTCTAAGACCAAAAACTTGGATGGTTAAGAACAGTGTTGGCACTTTCTGTAGGTGGTACAAACTTTTGTGCGATTACAGCAGCAGAAGTCCAACCTATTGAACTCCGGGCAGTGGCCTCATTTCATTGGCAACAACTCAATCATAACATCTTATCTACAGACATGCTGAGTCATGGAATTCAGCTGTGGCCAATAGCCAAGCAGCAGGGTTACTTATGGCTGTCATTGATTGGTTGATCCCTGAGCACAAAGCTGAAAGGGCACATACCAGGAACACAGCCTGAAGCAGAAACTGGCAGCACAGTTTGCTCGCGCTTTTACTTTACTCTCTCCTTCCTGCAGCTCTTTTCCTCCGACTGACTACCTACTTTGTTGTGTCACTCTCTCTCTCTTGCTGTTCCTAGTTTCTCTCCTCATGTTCCCTCTCTGCAGCTCTTCCAAATTACCATAGCCCATTACCCTTGTCCCCTTGTTGTGTAATTGTATCTAGAATAGCAAAGCAGAGCCGCTCACGTCCAGAGGTCACCATTCCTCTGTGGCTTACATCCTGGTCCTTCATCTCCATGGTCACCGTGCTTCCAAACACTGTTGCTGTCTTTTTTTTTTCTTTTTTTTTCACAAGGAAATATGGAAGCTAGTTAAAACTATTTCAACAGAACCCTATAGCCACCATTTAGACCATTAATCATATCTAAAGCCCATATTTTCCACAAGAATTATCCATTAATAATGCATTTGTATTGGAAAAGCAATACCATAAGAAGGTGGGCTTGGAATATAAGGGAAAGTGCAATCTTTGTTAATGATTGATTTCATGGAGAATTATTTTCAAAGTTCTTAGGTGAGCTATTTGTGAAAAAAGGTTGATATATGTGTAGAGGAATACTGGTGATCCCTCTAATTATTTTGTTCCCTAAAAGATAAACTAGGCAATGTCAGCATGGCTGATTTGGCTGATCAGTTCCCTTGTACATAATTCGGTCATTCAGGATACAGAGTTAAACTGGCTCTGAAACAGAACAGGGGCACACTACAGAGGCCTTTATATCAAACTGCCCCCATCTGCAAATCTGTAATGAGCAAGGGAGCTGAAACAGTGGGGAGAGAAGAGAACCTCAGTTCAGCCGAGGCAGGCACACTTTCTAATGGAAATTCAGATACAATCATCCCAGAATGCACTTCTCCCTGCCTAATAATCGGCCACCAGAACAAGGCAGCCATTGAGAGGAGAGTGACTGTAATCTGGTCCACCAAACTCCAAAGCTGCCCGCTATAATTAGCTCCTTTCTCCATCAAACACAGGCTCACACTGGCTCACAAGCAAACCTATCCTGTAATACAAGAGAGAGAGAGAGAAAGAGAGATTTTAGCGAAAAGGCATGATTTTAAATGAGCAGGGAGAATTTTTCCATCCTTGGCAAACACAGAGTCACCCTGCGTTGACAGGTATGCTAGCTGTGAAATCTGCAAATGAGCAGGTGAAAGGCCACCGTTTAATTCAACGGCACGGTGGTTTTGTGGAAATAAAAGCCTGGGTTGACGTGGAAATAATATGGTATGGGGCATGTTTTCAAATTGAGTGGTATTACAAGCCAGAAACACATCGTTCCTTATTAAAATAACCGGCACACATTAGGTCCTACTGATTTAGGACATGTTTGGCGCTAAAAGGCTCAAGTACTTCCCAATTATCCTTCTCATTTGATTACTGGTCCAACATTGAGATGTCAAATGAAGACGTAGAATTAGATGTGATATGAAGAGTAGATATCCCTCCATTGTTTCTGTCACCAAGCGTGCCAAACCCTGTGTTTATCTGTCCATGCAATATGGGACAGAATCTCACTCCCAGTGTCCTAATCAAAGGATGTATCCACATCTCTGGCCTACATCCTGACGAGCAAAGCCTGTCCTCCTCTAATCCCAGGAACATGTTCTAGTCCAGGGACTCACGACACGATCTGCAGCCCAGAGGCAGACAGACAGGGGTGAGTGGGTACGCCGGTAGCTAGCCTGCTGCCTGGGCAAATGGCACGGCTATTAGAGGAAGAAGAGGCTTCCTGGAGAGGTGTGACTGCACTGCAAAGGGCCCAATCAAGCAGAGAACAGAAGTGCTGACAGCTGCTAATGCATTTACCTGAGAGCAAAGATACTGTCTTTTTCCAAGGAACCTGTGTGTATATGTGTGTGGGTGTGTGTGTGTGTTTACTTCCTTCTTGGCGCTGTCCTCCCAATTTGGTTGATTAAGATCAAAGTGAGAGAAAGTCATCAAAAAGCACTCAGTCGAAACACCGCTGAGCAATACGAGATTATGTGCTTGAAAAGGATGTAAAAAGCACAACACAACACCAAATATCCATTATCAAATGACAAAGTTCCTGTTTTGAAAATGCCCTTTCTATCTGGCAGTGACACAGCAGTACACAGCCCATAAGGCCATATCTCAAAGTCTCAATGACATTTACTCACTTATCTCACTCTTTACAATCCTTCACCTTAAAACAATATTCCACACACAGGTAAGAGAGAAACTTCTCTTGGAATGAAAATACTTAAGTATGGAAGTCCAGTGGAAGGATTTTGACAACAAGGGAGTGGCTGACAGAGCAATGACCACTTTGCAGTGGCAAGTGAGATTAAACTGTGACACATTGGTGACTAATTCTGGCACAAAAATAGATTAATGACATTAGTAGCAGTTAATATAAATGTCATTATCAGATAACCCTAATTAGTCTGTATGTTATCTAAAAACATGTAGGGGTAAACAAGACATGCAGCATCCAGTGTGTCAAGGTAAAAAAAATCCTCACTTGAGATATTTAACTAGTGGAATAATAAGTAGAACTACATCCTGCCTAAACAGATCTGAGTCATTTGTGTGACAGGTACAGTTAAAATGAAACAGGGAACTAAGGAGGGCGTACACACATTGGAGACCAGTACAGTACAAGCAGGTTTGATGTTTGCATAGTTAGTGGGACATCTCATAAGGGCGAAAATGATTACTCATAAAAGAAATATCCAAAAAAAAGAGATAACCAAAAAAAAAACCTCAAGAGATCAAGATTTGTGGCTTCAAAAAAGGCAAAACAGGACCAATAATTCCCCCTTTTAGACAATTTAAGACTAAACCAAACCTCATTAACAATTCGGCTCGTTTAATTTTAAAACACGAATCAAGTAGTTGCTTGACAGTCCAACCCAAATATCCCATTTCCCTTCTCCCAATTGTATCCTTATTACTCCTTATTGCTCCAAGGTATACTGGGGACTTTCTCCAGGCCTAACAAGACCAATACATTCCAGGTGTTGTTGTACAAACAATGTTAATGTTTGGACTAGATCCATGTTTTTATGACCCCCCCCCCCCCTACCCCCCATAAACTTCCCATTTAAAACATGCACAGGGAAAACGTAACCCACTACATTTTTACACACAAGCATCATCATTATAATAACAATAATTACTATTAGGGGCTTCAAATCACACTAGGTTAACTCCCAGTTTCTTGTTATTCACCTCAATAAACGAAATCTACCCAGGCTGCAATGTAAGGGAAAAGGAGGAGGGAAAAACGCCTCCAAATAGATTTCCAACATTGTTTAGCTCTCTAAAATGGCCAGTTCACATGTATAATTTGGTGCAAAGGAAGAGTATAGTCTACATACCATAGCATTCATCCCTCTCTCCAGATCCACTCCTTTCTTTCTATCTCTGGTCCTCTGCGACTCACAGCCGGTGAGACTTTTTAAAAAACAGACAAAAAAACACTCCCCGCGAGCACTCACATCGACTATTTTCCGCTTCTTTCTTTTTCTCTAAGCAAACAGGCTATCTGTATTGCTTCCCATGTTTAACTGCTGATTTTCATCAGTCTGAAGTTTTCAGAAACGAGATCCATATCTCTCTATGTGTGTGTGTGTGTGTCTGAGAAGGGTAAAAAACAACTAAATTCTCCTCAGGAAAGGAGAAAATGCTGTTCAAACTCTCTTCTCACCACGACTGGAAACGTCTTGCGAGGAGAAAAAAGGGGGAGGCGTTGGAAAGCTCTGTTTCGGTGTGTTTTTCCTTTCTTGGTTCACCACCACGTTGTTTTGACCAATTATTATTTCCTTTGTTGTGTCAAAAATAAAAAAAAAAAAAGAGTCCGTAGCAAACGCGACCGTAACGCTCTGCCTTCATTCACCAAAGCGCCGTTTTCAGTGCACAACAGCTACAGAGAAAGCGTTGTATTTTCCTTTCTAATGTTAAGCCCCGTACAGGCTAAATGTGTGACGGTGTGTTTAAGTCTATTTTTTTTTCAGCTTCCCGATAATGGCGGACCTTCTCCTGAATCCAGCATCTCCCCTCCTATTCACAGAGAACAGAGAGAGAGAGAGAGAGAGAGAGAGAGAAAGAGAGAGAGAGAGAGAGAGTGAGTGAGTCTCGCCCAGCGGTTCATGGACACAATTACAACACACACGCACTGTTTATATGACTGCTTAGTCTTGTATGTAAACGGTCATGCACTCTTAAATAATCACCTGTTAAATATATTTTATTTTCAACAGCCTATCCTGAACATTACAAATTGAATGCTTTATAAAATGTTACACTAGTCTAAAATGGTAAAGCAATCTTATTTCTAGTTAGTTAGTTAGCAGTTTCATGCATACATTTATACATCCATACAGTCTTTTAATTGTATATAGGGGAATTTTTGTTTTTGTATGCATATAAAAAATAAAGAAATTGAAAAAAGTAGCCTATATAGAAGAAAGAAAACTAAAATATACGCGAATAACTTAAAAATGCTCACACAAAAAATAATAACACACACACATGTCAAATCATGGTCACTTTTGGGGACATTACATAGACTTCATTAATTTCCTGGAGACTTACCCTAACCCTAACCACTACTTGCCTTACCCTAACCTTGACATAACCCTAAATTAACCTTAACTTTAACCAAGTCTTCACCTTAAAGTTAATGATTTACATCAAGGGGACTTGCTTTTTGTCCTAATAAGGGAGGCGAGTCCCCACGACATGACTGTGTAAACAGATTTACATCCCCACAACATGAGGAATACCTGGACCACAAACACACACACACACACACACACACGCACACACGCACACACACACACACACACACATACACACAAGTTTACACACAAAAGAATATATGAAAAACATTTCTACAAATAATCTTCCAGAGTAAATTACTTCAACTAGTAAGCCTATATTTTTCTTGAGTATTTCCATTTAATGCTACTGTATACTTATACTCTGTGATATTTAGGGACACATTGCACTTTTATTTATTGTTATGTTTCCTTTTTATGTTTTTGTTGTACTTTTGACAGCTTTGTTATTGGTCAAACACACAAAGCACATGATCTGCTTATAAAATATGATGCAACAACACAGTGAGATTCTTAAAAATTTCCACTCAACTCAACAAAAATTTCCACTCAACAAATAACCACCACACACAAGAATATATGTAAAACATATGAAAACCATTTGTACAGAAGTAATTTTCCAGAGTAAATTACTTCAAGTACTCACTAACATCACTGGGATCAAATTTTACCCAGTTTGGGTCAGTATAGCACCAACACAACATTGGGTTAACTTTACCCAGTAGCAGTCTGCTATTTTGATCTGGTGTTTAACACAACAAGCTTTAGCTATAAACAGTATAGCTTCAGAATCAGAAACACACTTATTGCCAAGTAGGTTTGCACTTACAAGGAATTTGCTTTCATGTTGTGGTGCATAACAATCAAAAAATAGAAGGTAAGAGAACAACACAAGTTCCTATACAAAGTAAGAAAAATTACAACCACTACAAAAGACAGATGTAAATACATAAATACAATTTATATTAAAAAACAAAATATAGGCCCAGTAAATAAAGTAGAAATATATTCTAAGTGAAAAGAGCTTCTACAAAATGATGTGCATATGACATTCAGAAGTTATTTACAATCAATAACAAACCATGAGATGTAAGTTTAAAAAGAGTGGATTATAAAAAACTTTTGTTTGGGTAAATAACTCAACAGTAAAATAAAAAAAAACACTAAAACAAACACGACCCCTTGTCTTGAGTGGCTTACTGGGTAACATTAACCCAGTATTATGTTGGTGCTATATTGACCCAAACCGAGTAAAATGTTAACCCAGTGATTTTTAGGTACTTTGATGCTACTTTATGCTTATACTCCACCACATTTAGGGAAATATTGTCAAGTCAATTTTACTTGTATAGCCCACTATCACATATCACAAATTTGCCTCAAGGGGTTTTACAGTCTGTACAGCAATACAATATCCTCTGTCCTTAGATCCTCAGTTCAAATAAATACAAACTCCCTAAAATAAACTTTTAAAAGGGGAAAAAAGGAAGAAACCTCAGGAAGAGCATCAGAGGAGGGATCCCTCTCCCAGGACAGACAGACATGCAATAGATGTTGTGTACAGAATAGAACAAGAAAGACAAATTGCAGAAATACAGCATTGAACAGGATAACAAACTTATGATGGATTTATAATATATATGAAGAATGTGATGAAGAGGACGCCAAGCAGCTTCCAGGTGCCACCAGGACAGAATAGGATCTGAGCCACGTGACCTCCATCACCATGGAGACCTGGAGGGAGGACAGACTACACATGCACATGGGAGAGACTCACATCACACCATTCACATACACGGGAGAAAAGGCAAGAAAAGACATTATTCACACAGGAGAGAGAGAAGGATAAGACAGCCAGGGATGCAGAGCGGTTCCAGGATAGATGCTGGTCCAGCAAGAGATGCCTGAGAGACGTGAGAGGACAGGAGGAGAAAATAGGGAGAGAGAAGGAGAGAAGAGAGAGAGGGGCACACAGCTCGAAAGCTCATGTGCTTGTGGAACAAACAAACAGAAGTTTAGACAGATGCAATGGTTATCAGAACAGTTGCAATAATCAGTAATCTGGTCGGCAGGACAACACTTAATAAATGAATGGAGACAGAAACAGACCCGCCCTGCAGTACAAGTTAATTAAAGGCAACTGATTGTATTACAATTGTCTTAATTGTTTTGTGGTTTTTTATTGTTTTATTGTACCTTTGACAACTTTAGTCACCTGAAAAACGTTTTACTCACAGAGCACGTGATCAGCTCATAAAATATGATGCATTTTTTTATCTAAATTTTATCAGGCATCCTAATAAACAATCACCATAAACAACGTTGTTCATCACAATCATTGAGAAGTAGGGACTGTTTTTCTCTTTATGTAATCACTGATGTCAGATTATTCCACTCTATTCCAGTCTGCTCTGTTGCAACACTGTTTCTGAGCTACAGAAAAAAAAAACAACAGGAATGTGTTCATGTCATCATGGTTGTAATTAATTGACTTTATTTTTGGTCCATTTGCCCTCTCGACCCCATGTCTCACACACCACTTCCTTTCACAACTGATCCCCATTTCCCTGTACAAACTCATGTTATCCCGTAACAGATTTTTATGTTCCAGGGCTTCATCACATGTAATAGATTTGTTGTAGAGGACTCCTACCTAAAACCTTATCAAGCAGCACAGAGGGAAAATATTTAATAACCTCTCCTGAGAAAATCAATCATCTCAAAGGTTATTCTCAATTATATGTATTGTGTACTGAGTGGTCCCACTTGGTAAAACAGTTGTGAATTTGTCTCTGCTTTGATGATTTCAGAAACTTAATATATCACAGACAGGGAGGCCATGTTTTGACATTTTTGTCTGATAAACACATGACACACTAAATGATAAAAATGAGATTCTAAGGAAGATTTCAGGCTTTCAGCCGACATACTTGAAGATGTGTCTGCAATAGTGCGCCTGTACTAACAGCTCAAACAGATGTTTAGTGTCTTGCATTGGGACTTTCTCCTGGAATTCTTGTTTCTCTGCCTCTGTTAGTCCTTACTTGAACTTCCTGAACATGCAATTCCAATGTGGTAATCTAAACTCTGAGTGATATGAAAACAAATACTTCATAGCATTGTAAAACCCACTTGATTGATTTTGAAATTAAATTTGAGGCATTAAGGGATATTTAAAACTGAGACGTTGCACCCTGGAAACACTACAGACATCTTCTCAGAAGCATGTTAAGTTAAATTCAGGGTAAACAAGTACTGCATGAAAAACCATATAAGAAATAATCATTTGTAAGTTCTATTTGCCCCACAAGATTTATAAAACTAAAGTATAAAGTAATACACTATGTGTGCTGATAGTTGGAAAAGTGACCCTTCATTAAATACACAGCCAGGCAGGGTTCAAGGTGCACTGCCCTCCGTTTGAATAAGTCCACAAGCCTCTGTCCAATCACATTAGTCACTGTGTTCTCAGCAATATTTGCACGACCTCAATCACACAGAGCAAGATTAGCAGGGGTCAAAGTTTCTGTTGAATAATCTGCCTCTGTTTTACATCCCTTTCTCCTACCTCAGTTTTTTCAGTTATGGGCTATCACAGAAATCTTACTCATTTAACTATTACATTATGATACACAAGGCTATTTGCACTCTTTAATTCTTATCTAAACAGTAGCACACGTGCACTGATTTTATTACCCTGGACTCACTAACGTCAAAACACAACTTTTAGTGTGTGTATGTGCCTGCCTTGTGTTTTTTTTTTTTTTTTTGCATTTCTTTATAAGATTGTAGTTTTGTGGTCCTTTGGGATGGTTGACCTTGTCTGCTGCAAGCTTCTGATACATTTTATGTGCTTGTATTTGTTCCGTAATGTTTTTTTTTCATTAATTCATGCTCTATCCTCTTATATGTGCTTTGATGTTGTCTGCTTTTGGCTTGTTTCTTTTAATGTATTACATCAACATGCCCAGGGACTGCAGATGAAAATGAGCCTTTTGGTTAAATCTAAAACATTTACATCATATTGGTGGTAATTAATGTATGTTGTCCTTGATAAATAAATGAATAAAGTAAAGCTGCAAACGTTACATGGGAGAAAAACTCTGTGCTTTTCATTTAGCCACTGGTTAGTTTTCCCTTTCATTTTATTTTTTTCCCAGTCCTACCTCAACCCTCTCTGTATTTGCAGCTGAAATATTTCTGGGTCCCAAGGGCAAGCACATTCCTTCACTCACAGTTGTGCAATCCCTGACAATCACGGTTCCCCCATCCCCCTCTGACTCCCTAAATGCCCAGAACGCTCATAGAGGCAAGCTGTCCAAGCTGTCTGGGCAATGTTCTGCGGTGAATAGGCTGCCCAACCAGACCAGTAAACAAACTCTGAGCCCTGACTTTGCAGAAAACAGCCACAATTTGGATGTAACCTCAAGAGGGTGGAAATATATATCGCTATTTTTTTTGGCACAAATGTAGTGGGCTAAACATAAACACACACATAAACACTGAAACACAATTAGGCCTATTATGAAATGGCTAAAATACTTCTTTTAAATTTTCAAAATGAAGATGGCATATTTGTTATTATTTGATTTGGTGAAAATACTCAAGTTTGTTTCATATAAAAAATATTGATGATCCTGAGCAGGACAATCTTGTAGTGTACTCAATTTAATTTCAATAAAACTTTTTTTCCCTTTAAGAAACTTGCATTTTAAGTCTGATCAGTTTTGTTAAGTGTCACATGAAAATGTTTTCAATGGTTATCATCTTTAACTATCTTCACAGTTTGTTTTAATTTGTATTTAGTAACTATACATCAAAATGTAGCTGACAGAAAATAGCAGTAGTGACCCCCTTTTTAAAATTAGAACTTTATTTATCATAACACATTACATTTCATCATAGTTCAAATGTTAACCATTGTGAATCGAAATTATAATTAAGTCTTATAACAGGAAATACAAAATAGATGGACAAAGACAATAAAATAAGATAATAATAATAAAAGTACAGTAAATAGTTATAAAATAAAGCCAATTCTATATGTTTCCAAAAATATGATTAAAATTATCGATTCTACACATACTCTTATGGTTTTGAGGAGATTTTAGAGAGCTGAAAAATATGTGAAATAAGGAACAGAGAGAATAATGGTAACGGCCCTTTTGCTTCTCATGTGATCCAAAGCACGACACAGCCGCAGATGGATGCTGGTACTTGTAGTAGCGTATTGCATTCCATGTTTTCTAAATGGGACGACAAACACTACATTCCCCATCATGCAACGTCATTTAGCGTACATTTTCACTTCCTGTTAGCTGGGGAAAGATAGCGGAGAAGCGGTCGAAAAAAATTACTGATGTATTTATGTAAAAGTGTAGCATAATTGCTCAGGAACGTGCTATTCTGGAGTTTATAAGGTCCATATTTAGGAGACGAAAATGGTAAATATGAACACAGCACTATTTTCTTCTCATAGTAGCATACAACCGCTAGCTGGCTAGCATTTAGCCAGATAACCTCTTCATTCGTTAGCATGCCAAGGCCACATAATTGATGTCACGATGTTTTTAAAACAGAAACCAGCCACCAATTATAGCAAATAAGTCGTAAGACAGTAGTTTTCACTTTTGTCAAAAGACTTGTGCAAGCTTGTTGTCAAAATTAAAGGGTGTGGTCCAGCTAATGCTACTAGTATCTAAATAACTGCTTCTTAGACGCCCTTCTATTAGTTTGCTACATATTAAACACATTTAACGTTAAATTATAAAACGATTGACAGTTAGGAGCCAAACAGGTAACGTTAGATAATTTTGTCATGACTTATGAATCTTCTGTATACTATAATCACCTGACCTAGACAGTTAGGACAAGCATTGCATTTACACTATTCCTGCTGTAATCGTTTTTTTGTCCCTCTTGTTTTGTAAAATGCGTTATTGCATTGCTTTAGATCCGCTTCATCCTGATCCAGAACCGAGCTGGAAAGACACGACTGGCCAAATGGTATATGCAGTTTGATGATGATGAGAAACAGAAGTTGATAGAGGAAGTGCATGCTGTGGTAACTGTCAGGGATGCCAAGCACACCAACTTTGTGGAGGTATGTATCATATTGTGTGTATGCATGTTTGATTTTTGACACACCTCAGTTCGTTATTTTGATCAGTTGGACCAACGTTTTCTAAATCCCATCAAGTCCCACAGTATAATGACAGAAACCATGCAAACTCTGTTGTGGCAAGTTCTTAGTGAAATAATTGGTTGACTCATTTGTGTCCCACATTACAAGTATTGTTCCACTAGCTACTTAAAAAATGATAAGGCAGAATTCACATTTAAGAAGCAATTTGAAAAAGTCACTGAAGCCAGTACGTAGCATTTTATCAGTATACCATCCAAAGAAACAAAAACCTGGTCTATCAGTCAGACTTAATAGGAAATTTCTTTCAACGTCATTAGAAATATACTGGGTGTGTTTCACTTCAAAGCTGGGAAACTTAAACTCAAGTGAAGCTACCGTAGTTGTCGTTACATGAGAGACAATGTTGTTAAAAAGGCTTTATTTGTGTTGTTCTCACAGTTCAGGAACTTCAAGATCATTTACCGGCGTTATGCTGGACTGTACTTCTGCATTTGTGTGGATGTGACTGATAACAACCTGGCATACCTCGAGGGAATCCACAACTTTGTAGAGGTAACTGACGCACACAACACATGATATATGGAGATACTCAGTAAGCGAACTATGATGATTTAGTTTTCATGGTCTGATTGTTTTCAGGAATGTCTGTTAATGATTTTCTTCAAAATGTCCCCTCCTCTACTGTCTCACAGCTTCCTAATATCAGACCTGCATTCTTGTGAGAATTATACTGTGAACTAGACTCAAATGACATGTAGCTGAGGAAATTAATTGTGTTTTATTCAATATTGAAATTTATGGGTGATATGCCTCACATTAAGCATCATACAAGGTGGCTCTACACTAACTACACAATGGTATCTAAATCAATATGATAAATATCCAACATTTTGTTTTCAACAGAATCAAAATTATCAGATCATTGCAAGAACATTCAAATTCCTTTTATGTTTGGTGTGTCATTAACTTTAATCAGTGTTAGATAATGCTAGGTCAAGTGATGCTGGAAATAAGCCTTCAGCAATAGAATAGCAAATTGATCACCAATCACAAACAGCAGCTGACTGCACAGATACTGAAATGACAAATACCACCACACCCAGACAGATAAATATAGAAAAAAAAACCCCAAAAACTGAAAACATTTCAGTATTTTTCCTACTCAACATTTCAGATATTGCTTGATAGCAGATACTCAAATAATATAATCTGATTCTGGGCGTTTCTTTTTATTTTGTTTTATAATTGGTAGATATTGCCTCACAAATACAGTTTTCCAAAACATCAGTGTATGGTTATAAACAAGGAATAATTCTAGTGTATTTAATTGTGAAAGCATAATCATTGCTGTTCATAGATTAAATGCTTTCTTCAAACAATAGCCTACTTAAAGGAGAGTGTATGTGGATAGAACTCAGTTAAGTGAATCAGTCATGCTACTTTCACAAGTATATCAGGAGAAAAGTGGTTTTGTAAATTGTTTTCTTGAATTACACATTTATAACAATTTAAAACAAGACTCCATTCAGGACATGTGTGCCCTGGCCTGCCTTGATCTTTGCTCTTTTCATAATTCATCCTTCAATGTAACTGCTGTGTATTATTACCTTCCACCATAGTATTTACAATGTCATCATTTTGACAAATGTGTCTGTATTGCAGTTTTTCAAAGAGCCTAACTCCATAGAAACTTACACAACAGGTCCCCCCTCTGTATGATAATTTGGCAAATTTGTATACCAGCCATGTGTTGCTTGAAGGAATGTATGGTGACACAAAAATGTCTGAAGGATTTCATTATAGAAATGCAGAATCTAGATTTCAGATTTATTCGTTTTGTCAGCCAGTATAGCATAAATGACGTAACACAAGTTATTCTGCCTCTGGAGACCTTCATGCTATTGGTCCATATGGGATAGATGGTGTCATTTTCTTGAATGGTGGACATCTCATACATTTGAAATAAAACTCTTTAGTTTGGTAATTAATGTATTATTTAGTTAAATCAATGACTTAGTCAGTATAACTAGCTATGTTTATTATAAAACTTGGTAATTATAAGGTGGCATTAGGCAGCTCATTTGCATCTTGTTCAGTCAGTTGGTGAGCTGTTTAACAGCTGTTTGTTTTTCTAACCAATTTATATTTTTATTTAAAGAGTACTGACTGCAATTGTGCACTTGAAGTACGATCTACTGTTTGTTTTTGGCTAAAACAAACAGACTGTTTTCTATCCAGAGTCCAGGGGTGAAGGTCATTTCATGTAATGTTTGACTATGAAGGAATGCATGTTAAGTGCGTTTTACAGTCTTACTTAGTGCTTATGAAGTTCGCTGTTAGATTTGCCCACAGATTCATAGACAAATAACCATCTGAAAATCAATGCAATGATTTGAAAACTGTTAAAATATCAGGTTAAGATAAACGGAGTTGAATTGCACAACAGTTCACAGTAGGACATCATGGTACTTCAATACTACTCTCATTAGCAAATTCTTAACAAGAGGTCAGTAGGTGTGCCATTGTAAACGATACTATATCAGTTTAAAAATCATCTCTTGTGGAAACAAGATGAGACGAGAACCACATTAATTTTAATTTGGCATATTTTAGATGGATGTCCTTGTAGTGGAAATCAGCCTATTACATGGTTGTTAAGTGGATTCTGCTGCTACTACAGCGTCATTGTATTTCTGCACTAATGCATCACATTCAACTAATTACCGTATATCTTTATGCCTTCTCAAAGTAGACTATTTAGTTATGTGCTGGCTGTTATCTGATTAAATAAAAACTGTTCCTCTCTTTCCTGCCAGGTGCTGAATGAGTATTTTCACAACGTGTGTGAATTGGACCTTGTGTTCAACTTCTACAAGGTAAGGACATCGAGAGATAATTTTTGCTTTGTGAGATTTTCACATTACTTTAAAAACACCTTGATCAGACAGGAGGAGCAGAGGAGGACAAAAGGCTGATGAGAAAATGTCTTTCCTTGTAATACCATGGCAACTGATATGCACTGTAATTCTCAACCACAGCAGTCATTCAGTGAAATTAAACTAAATTTACATATATATATATATATATATATATATATATATATATATATATATATATATATATATATATATATATATATATATATATATATATGTAAATGCTAAGCAGCAAAGACATCTGAGCATCCCCCACCTGTTGCTACTTTTCTTGCTAATTAAATAAAGTGTCTGAACATCCACCTCCATGTTTCACTTAAGCAAAGCACCACCCACGTTTGTCACAGCACTGTTTGACATGTTACAACAAGGAAAAAAAAGAGAAATCCTCATTTCTGGAAAATGAAACTGATCTACTGCTGCTCTTAGGCCAAAACTATTTTAAAATCTCAAGTCACCCACTCCTTTCAAGTTTGTGATTTCATATTCTCCATGTTTATTCGTCTGCGCTAACATTAGCCACTCAGTGTGTTTAGTCATCAACTGGTTATTTTTAATGTTTTGATGACACAGAGGTCAAGTTGTGCAATGATAACAACAGGCTAGATGATGACTTAGCATTGTATAGGACAATTTCCCAGGAAACCCAATCCTTTCAAGTATAGGGAAGAAGGTAGTGTCACTTTGCTTTCAGTCACAGCTATGTTACATGTGGTTTGTCATATTCATACTTTATTTTAGTCTTTCTGTTCCTCTCTTCGCAACGATGGAGCACTTCTGTCCTCTAATACATGGCCTGTCTTTGTTTCCAGGTGTACACGGTGGTAGATGAGATGTTCCTAGCAGGAGAAATCAGGGAGACCAGTCAGACCAAGGTCCTCAAGCAGCTCCTCATGCTCCAGTCGCTTGAGTAGAAAACAGATAACCATCCTTCCTATCTGCCCATTAATCTGCTGCCCTGGCACCTAAACTAACCCCACCCTTTATTCCTGTCACTCTGGAAAGGATTCCCCCCCTTATCATTTTCCTGCCTCGACAGAGCAGACGACACCCCTTACAGAACTTCAGGAGGGGACTGTTTAGAAATAGAAATGCATAATATTGTTTACAAATGGATATATGTAATATGGAAGTTAAGGTAACCTGTTTGTCATAGCAATCAATGTGTTGCAATATTCTGTATCTGTACGGCTAATGAAGTTGCCTCGTATAAAGGCAGTACATTTCAACATGTTGCAGATATGACCTTTTGACATTTCATATACCGCTCTGAGTTACAATTAACTTTATATCTTACATTAACTTTTCCCAAATCTAGGGGCTGCAGGAATTAGTTATTTCATAGAGTACCTGTTTGCATTTATTGCTGTGCAGTGTGGAAACACTGAAAAAGATCCACCAGTGT
This sequence comes from Thunnus maccoyii, assembly GCF_910596095.1. Classification (NCBI taxonomy): domain Eukaryota; kingdom Metazoa; phylum Chordata; class Actinopteri; order Scombriformes; family Scombridae; genus Thunnus; species Thunnus maccoyii. The sequence continues at coordinate 19,619,494 of NC_056538.1, forward strand.
GACACTGCCCTCCCGTGCCCCCCCTCCTCTCTACCCTTCATTAACCTCAATATTCGTTTAAAGGCACTACTGTAACTAACAAGCACCATATATAAAGAGAAACCGCCTATAATCATCCATGTGCATCCAGCACTTGACTGACTTACAACAATCTTGCAGCCAGCCGCCTGTATAAAAACTGTGTAAAGCCAAGACCTTGCCAGTGATGTCGTAATAGACTCGTCATGGCAACTGTGCATTTTATATCTGGATCACAGTGCTAGCAAACTACAACTAGAAAGCCCTTTCGAGCAATTGACCCACCACAGCAAGTTCATAATTAAATGGAGAGTACTTAAGATGAGTGCCATTTTGACGGTGTGTTATGGCAACCTGTGCTGTGTCAGACATCCTCACGACTGATCATGATAAACAGTGTAGGTTATGTTGTCTCAGACGGCTGCACTCTGGATGTTGTAATCATTACGATGGCATCTCAAGTAATGCAGATCATCTGATGCAACTCTACAATAAATGGTGCTTGTTGGTCACACTTAAAACACTTAAAACACACTCAGACGGAAACCAACCTGGAAATACAAAGTATATTTTACATAAAGCAGTACTGTGAAGTTTGCTTCGTATGGTCTGTACATACCGTGTATCTTGCGTACGTTGAATATTGTGAAATTACCACATTCATTCCAGAAAGAGTGATTCCTGCTCACTCTATGTATGATCTGAACAGTATTTACTTGTTTAAAATCCATGAAATTCCTTTGGCATCACATAAAATAAACAGGCTTTTAAATTTCTTTAACAAGCCAAAAAAAATCGACTTTTATGTTGTTGAGACTACCTGTCAAACTCTAGTTTTAACCATATCCAGTCACAAAAGTATCAAAGGTGGTTTCAAATGTTACTGTTGTTGAACTTTTGAATTTTTTTAATGATTAGGCAATAGTGAAATATGTACTGCTTCCCTTCTCGTCCACCTGTGTGAGTTTGTTGATGGAAGATGTGTGTTTGTATGTATTACTCAACTACCCACTTCAATATGTCCCATTATATGTAAATAAAATAAAAGATGAAGTGATACATGAACATTGATTGGTCTCTTCCTCTAATTGATGATAATCTTATATGAAAAAGGAATTGCATCAAAATTAAAAATTAGAATTTTGTCTTTTAGACCTTATTGCTTGAAAATGAGTTAAATTCCTTAAAATTCAGGTAATAAATATTCTTCCTTGACGTATTTTTCGGCTTAGCAAGTATTCAGTATGCATCAGCTTTTAACAAGACCTAAATAAAAAAGAAAACAATTGACCTCATAAATTAACCTGTAAAAGTAATCTTTAAACACAGGAACCCTAATGTTTTAAATCCAATGAATTAGCACCATCTGGTGGCATGTCATATCAGCCTCTCCATGGTAAATTATGCTATTTGGTTATGAGGTCATACTGACAGCCTGTCTAGGATCAATAAATCAGTCAATATATCCACATCAGCTACATTAAACCACTCTAGCCGTTGCTCCATCGACCCAGGAGCATAAATCCAGACAATTGGACATGAAGGGCATTTACTCCTGAGTCCTCTTGATATCCTAACCTCACCCAGACTGCCTCAGAGAAACGATTTGACTGAAGAATGGCGGATGAGCCAAATGAATCATGGACATGGATTCTATTGTTAGATTTCACGGCTCGCCTATTCAGCTGGCTATCAATTGAATGTGCACTAACTCGTTGCTCACGTTTGTGAATACAGGAAAGGCAGTTACAGTACACTAATATTCAAGAATCTGGTGTGCTGTAACTCTTGCGGGCTACAACCTGAGCACAGATTCATTAACATCCAGGAGACAGGTGAAAGATTTTAACTGAAAAACCAAGCAAGTTTACTGGGAATTGCATAATCATTACAATCAATGAGCAACACTCACCCTCAATGGACAATAGACAAATCTTATTTACAGCATAGGTTACTTGAGATGTACAGTAGTATTTCAATGGATTATATAACATTAGTTACTAAGAAACAACTGAGTTGGACTGCGTTCATGATATGACTGAATCCATACAGGTTGAAGTCAGAAAATAATCCTTATATGGCTTTTTTTATGAGCTCTTATTATGAACTGTACAGATAATACGTACAGATCAACAGTAAAGATAAAGAGGCTGTGCCATGTCTGCAACAACTTGTGAATATGAGTGATCAGAGTTGCTACTGATGGCCTCCTACAGCTACAGGAAGTCAACATCCTCTCATCATTACCTCCACGTCAGCAGCGCGTAATAAACAAATTAAACCTCAGACAGCAGGAGTTCTCACTCAAGTCGTGCCTCCTGACAGCAACAAACAAGGGAATCAAATTAAGATCTCAGTTGTTATTTAGTAAGAAATGATGATAACATCTACAATTAAAATCTTTATTACAGTATACAGTTCAAGTAAAATAAAATGTACAATTCTGTAGTTACAGCATATAAACAGAACAAAAAAAAAAAAAAGTAAAAGTGCACTTGCAGAAGGAGACAAACTATCACACAATGCCAAGATTTTGTGAAAATGTTTTTGACCATCTGTCTCTTGATATCTTATATGTCCTATATCCTGTTTGCACCGTTCACCTTCTTCCTCCTGTAGGTGTGCTGGCTCAATTGAGCTGAAACTCATATGGTTTGTCTGGGAGGAAATATGCTAACACATGAGGAGAAGACATGAGAAATAGGTTTTTTGTAGGCAGTTTGTTTTTGATCTCCTCTTGGCTGGGTCGGTTTGACCTGCTCTCAGTGGTTCAGACAGAAGCAGTGCATTTGACTCAACAGTAGGGCAAGAGTTTGGGAAGTTTTTAAAGTTATTATCTCGCATTCTCTTCCAGCACCACCACGAACTTACTGTCAAGTGTTACGTGGAAGGAGGAAAGCATGTTTCAGTGGAAATTCCCTACTCTCTGGGGCAACACAGGGTCTGATCTAAGGAGAAAACATCTGGGTCAGCTCTGCAAACTCACTATGTATCAGAGCAGACAGCTGCTTCTGTGCTAAACAAAGGAGAAGTAAAAACTACTTGCAGGGTTAAAAACAGAATCCTGACTTTAATCAAGGCTCGCGTACAACTTTGCACGATTAAACTGTGTCAAGCCTCTATGAGGGAACTGGGTGGGCGGCAGGAACTTTTCCCCAAACATGGCACTGAGGCAAAACCAACTGTGGTTTCCTGTGACGTCCCTTGTACAGTATGTGCATGAGGACCAGCATGAATTAAAGGGAGGTCAAGAAAATGGAGAAAAAAGCCCAGCAGGAGGAGTCAAAGACATTGTTAGTTTTGCAAAGAATTGATGACCCTTTCTTAACCTTCTACTGTAATGAGACCAGAGATGCGGGGATTTCAACATGGGCTGAATCTGATCATGGAAATCTACGGACTTTGGGACCATTGGAGTAAAATAAAGAGGAAAATATCTCTTTTTTTGTGCTTTTAACCTAACCCCAAGCTCATTTTGTGGAAAGTGGAGTGACTGGACCATTCCCTTTGGGGACACGGTGATGGGAGTGCTAAAAATTCACAATATCGAGTATTTCACTATGGCCAATACTCTACAGCATAATAGTGCATTTTAACGCAAAGCAAAAATTCAACAGACTCAATGTAACACGCACTCTAGAGTTAGTAAAAGCCTCGAGCTCTACATTTGGATCTGTATTACTTCAAAAATGCACTTTATGCCACCAGTTAGCTGCTTCAATTTGGATCAGTTCTGAGAAAAACTACTGGACAACAAATGCAGAAACCCTATAAAAGATTCACACTGTATCTGGTTTATATTTATATACAGTAATTATAAACCAAACTCTGTGCATGTTGACTTCACTTTACTCATCAGAGGACACGTTTAGATGGTTTATCACTTAGTCACTATCAATGACAGACTGAAGTTATAAAGAGGAAAACTGAGTGCAAATAAGGACTCAAACAAATGGTTAATAAAAAGCAAAATATCAATGTTTCAACTCAAAAAAAGCTGACCAAGCTATTCATGAATCATATCTGGACAGGTTGAATTATGAATATATGCAGAACAGTTTAACAATAATAATTTACAACCAAAGATGTGCAAAAGTAGAAAGCATGTTACTAAAACCAGAAAGAAAAGCACAGAGATAAAAACAACAGTGGGGCAGCCCATACACACAACCCTTGACTTGTCCTTGTCTGGTAAGCAACTGAGAAACCGTTTTTCAGCTTCTTTATGATCCCAGTGTGTTCACACTGAGGGGTTTCCCTGTCCAGTCGCAGGGGCAAAGCTGACCTCCTCAGGCAAGAAGTAGAGACTCTTGCCAGAGGTCAGGGGTCAGGGATTGCAGTGATCTCCGTGACCACTCATCCAGGTGATCCAAGGTGTGTGAGACTGCAGAGGGAAGGGCACCACACACCAAAAAACACCTGGAGCTGAGATGTGGAAGGAGACGAGAAGTAGAAGTATTATAACAAGTAAAATAAAAAAAAATATTGGGAGATTCCAGATAAAGATGAGTTGATACCATTGCCACTGACCTGTAGGGGACATCCTCTCTGTGTGGGCCTGTATGCTGAGGTGAGGGTGGGGCCCCGATCCCTAGCAATTACACTGTTGTTTATTCTGTGTGGTGTTGCCTCTCGGCTGTCGCAGCTGCCTCAACGAAGCATCTCCATACTGGATACCTGAACCCATCCTCTCAGGGTCCAACTCTCCTTTGAAATGAACCAAAACGACAAATGTCACAGATGAAGACAAATACGCTACACACTGTCATGCAACCGTACAGGAAGATCCACAGGGCTTCACTCTCACAGAAACACCCAAGTCAGAGACACCTCTTCGACAAACAAATGAGTAGGCGTTACCTGAATCGATCTTGTTGAGGATGGTGCGAGCGCACTTCAGGAAACCCTCCTCCACATTCTCCCCCGTCAGAGCACTGGTCTCCAGGAACATCAGCTCTACGTATGCAGAAAAAAAAAAAAAACACATTCAAGGTGGAAGAAAAAAAAGGAGAAACAAAAGATAAGATAAGGATGCATAACTAATGGCAAGCAAGTGGAAGAAGTAAGAAGTAGAGATGCAGACTTGACATGTGAGATAATGCGGATTTAACATCAGTTACCATTCTCCTGAGCGAAGCGCGAGGCCTCCAGGAAGGTCACCTCTCTGTCTGCGTCCAGGTCCTTCTTGTTGCCGCACAGGATGATAACAATGTTTGGGCTCGCCAGTGTTCGTGCATCTGTCAGCCAGTTGGTCAGGGCGTTATATGTCTCTCGGCTGTAAGACAGGACGGGACAGATGAACACATAGTGGGATGAGAGGACACATTCAAGTTTGTTGTATAGTTGGGGTAAAGCGTCGCCCTGTAGCATGTTAAGTTCAAATGTTAATCATGTCCATAGTCGTCAGGATTCACATGACATACACATTGACTACACCTGTAAACATGTCCACCTGTAAGTATAAGTATAAATGGAACCACATGCACATATGCTATCGGTGTCCATTTACAGGACTTTGCGTGGTAAAGAATGCACTCCCATTTCTGTTTATTAAATTAAATTATTAAAGCCGCCCTCCACTCAAAGATGTGTTTCGCCTGTTGTTGTTTTACTTAGATGTTTTTACCCTCACTGTGCAGAGTTTGACACTAGAAGGCTGTTTTCACATTCATCTACTGAAGGAGGAAAGTTTCTCTGTGCTCACCGATAATCTGAGTTTAAGGCGTGTACCTACAAGCATTATTTGTGACATCACAAATCATAGATTCTGGGGTTTTTTTAATGAGTGAGAAGGAGGAGATGTAATTTTAACAATGTTCAAGTTGGTAATTTTATATGTCACAAAAATGTCTGGAGGGGATCTTTAAACAATAGTTACTGAATCCTTTAAAATGGATTTTTATTTTTCTTCCTCAAATAGTGGCCTCCTCCTTCATCTAAACACCTTAACATAAACGCTTGCTTACTAGCTTAATAGCCAGAGATTGTTCCCATCCAAGGAAAAAATACTATCTGCAAGAGTGTGAGATCAGAAATATTTCAGATATATCATAATTACTGTGTCTTCAAGGGACATTAAAGTTAGTGTCAGTTAACTTGAATTAGCCAATCAAATAAAATTTTGAAACTTTATAGCCTATCTCTTGGTGGGGTAATAATTTATACCGTCTTTGTGCATGTCGTTACAAAGCAACAGTTTTGCAACAAACAAAAGTACATGTTTTGAAACTTTAACTCAACTCAACCCAACTTTATTCACAACACAGCTGGTCTAAAGGTTAGACAGATAGAGACTGAGTCACAGAGGGAACTTTCATGGAACCTTCTCTGGGTTGAAGCCACCGGTCACCGTGGAGACAGGACCCTGGTGTCCATGGTAGCATGAGGGTGTGGGTGCGGGTCAGCAGAAAATTTTGTTAATAGCTGTACTCACAAACGGCTAAAGGATGACATCATCCCTTATTCACATGCTGATGGGACCCAGGCTGTTCAGTCACCATCTAAATCACAAACTCTTTCACTCCTTCATCTACTTTCCTGTTCATCTTCCTGCTAACCTTCTCACCTGTAAAAAGTGATAAAATGTCTCCATCTCCCACTCTCTCTTGTTTTCCCCATCCTCATGGTTCCTCCCTGTGCAGTTTTCTCCCTTCGCTCTCCCTGTTTTTTCCTCAAGTGACACTTTCTGTGATGGACTTCTGCTTTCCCCAGACTGCTGCCTGCCAGAGGATGCCACTATATTACAGCTCCTGCCAGTCTGCGCTCCACTTCCCTGCTCCACAAAACCCCATACATTCTCACAAACACAAACTGTATTACACTCCTGTCACTCTGCATTACTGAATTCACTCCATCTTGATTTCACAACCTCTCTATTGTAACCCATAGCTTATGGAACAGAAGCCTGTGAGTGGGTTCTGGTTTTCACATCGCCGTATGTCCTGGTACATAGTCATTAAATTGCACAATTTCTGGAGGTGGTATGGACACTATTTATTTACACCACTCATAAAAATAAAGTGTGTAAATTAAAGTTAAAAAACTGAGAGAGAGGAGAAAAATGATTACAAGCTACATTTTTGTAAAATTTTGTTGAGGCCACTAAGTTTACTCAGTGTGATTACTACTTAGGCAGGTGCCAGATGTGCCAGATTTGCCACAGCTCCTTGTTTTCTGTGTTCCTGGTAGGGATGCATACTAATATCGGATATCTGGTACGATACTGACTAAAGTAGCTAGATTGGGTATTGGTGACAATGGGGCAGATCTAGGCCGATCTATTACCTAGAAAGGAAGACACAGCGGGCCTGTGGTGCCGTTAGATGCTTTTCTCCCACCGGAGCCGGGTTGCTGCTGTTGTTTCAGCATTGTGAAGCACAAGGCTAAAAAGACAGTACAACGTGTATGCTAACTTATAACACTATGTGAAGTTGTTTTGGACGCTATCTTTAGTAAACGTCAGCTGTCCCAAGGTGCCTGTGGAAAAGTTAAAGTCCACCTCTTGTCAAATATTTGTTTTTCGTCTTGTTCCTTCAGTTGGATGTTTGACCTTCACTGTGCGGAATGATGTATGTGCAGAGTTTGACAATAGAAGGATGTTTTCACTTTCGTCTGCTGAAGAAGGAAAGTTTCTCTGAGCTCACCTTAAATCTGAGTTTAAAGACACGTACCGACGAGCATGATTTGTGACATCACGACTAGTTCGGAAGCCGATCCTGGTCAAAGAGGCAACTTTCTCAAGTGTAATGTGGAAACTTGAAGCCTCCAATACACATGCACTGAGAATGGACGTCTATAGAACATTGAATGCTTTCCTACACTGGCAGAAAATGTGGATAGCATGCTTGTGTATCCCACAATGGGGAGTATATAAAATTAGAAGAATGCAGTGATTGTTTTACCTGGTAATATCATAGACAAGGAGCGCTCCTGCTGCTCCTCGGTAGTAGCTCCGTGTCACAGAACTGTGGAGGGAACGCAGACATCTCAGTTAAAATACTGAATTCAGAATTACTATCATCATCAAGGTGCCTTATAGTTCAGCACTTATCTACTCCAATGGTGCTGCTCAGCGGTATAAGTTGTGGTTGCACTGTGAAGCATGTGTGTTCAGCAATTCACAGTAACTTCGTATTTTCAAAAACTTTGTTTTTAAGCAGGAAATATTGGAGAACATTACCGGAATCGCTCCTGTCCAGCAGTGTCCCAGATCTGCAGTTTGACCGTCTTCCCACCAACATTGACCACTCTGGAGCCAAACTCCACGCCTATGGTGTGGTTGGAGTCCTGTTTGACTGCAGCAAGAGCACAGAGAAAAGAGAAAAGAGAGTGAAAAAATGCAGAGAAAGTGAGCTATTAGCAGAGCAGAACAGTAACTTTGGTGCTGGTCTTGTAATAATGCACTTATGTATTCTTTCTTTGCAACACTCTGAACAAAAGTGGCACTAAGAGTAAAGTCTTTCCATTTAACCTACGTGTGCACCGGTATAATGGAGACGACACTTTCAACTCTGCTCCAAGAATCTCAGTTTAAATCTATAATATGTTGGTGTGTTGTGCTTGTTGAATAGACATGAGCTGTTATCTTCAAACGGCTCATATCCACATCAGAGGACCAGAGGGAATCCAGGAGATTAACACTGTCAACCTGCCCTCCCTTTCTCTCTCTGCTGACAGCACAGGGACCTAACACGTCTTTAATTAAATTAATCTATGTGTGTGTTAGTGGTTGTGTGTATGTCTGAGTTTTTTGTGATTTTAGTGGATTTTTAGACCACTACTTGCATAGATCACACTGATTATTTATTTAGACTACCTGCAGGAACGAAAAAAAAAAGTTTTAGTTATAAGCCACCCACAAATCTTATACAAAACACCTAATTTCAAGGGTTCTGTGTATAATTTAATACAATCCAGTACAACAGGTCTGCCACAAAGTCTACCTCTATGACACTTGTAATGTTTGTTGACACTGTTTTAAAGAGGTGTTGTTTTGACTCAATGTGACGGTGTTGTTGGATTGTACTGATGCGCTTCACTGCTCATACTGAAAGCTGTGTATGTATATGGGCGTGGATGGAAAGTACAAACCACCACGGAGGATTAACTGTGCAGCTTGATAAATTTTCATCTCTGCATCCTGAAAAGTATTTTATTTTTAGGTCTTGCATGTCCGGAACAGTCTGAACCAGTGAATCGTGGCGTCATGCCTTATGTTTGTCTGTTAACGTTAGGAATCTGGGCAGACGCGAAACTATTCTGCTCCTTTGTGAAAGAATGACTTTCTCAGGAGGAACTGTGAGTGCAACCTCACAGCAGAGAGTGAGAGTGACTGTTTTGCGACTTCTCTGTCACCTCCTGACTGTGCACGGCATGAAACGACTTATGAAATCAACAGGACTAATTACATGGCCGTTTCAATTTCTGTGTCTGTGTAACAATACAATTATATATTTACTGTAATAGATCCCTGGCGTGACTAATGGGCTTTAATGAAGGAGAACTTACACTTGTTCTCAATGAACTGGTGGAGGAGGCAGGATTTCCCCGTCCCGGCACTGCCGATCACCAGGAACTTAAACAGGAAGTCTGAAAGCAGAAGAGAGGAGGTAGCGATCAATGCAACACCAATGTCAGGAATGAATCTAAACCTGCTGCTCTGTGCTCTTCCATCCTCAGAGACAATCCTTTTAATCCCATTGAGCTACTACTTTCACAGTGTCCAACAACCCCAAATTAGCCTTCTAATCACCTGGCATTGCATGCAATCAGTATAACATGCTGCTTACGATTCTAATTTAATTGCTTGTTTGTCTGAGGTGGAGAATGACCGTGTTTGAAACCTTGAAGAAGCACTTAATAATACATGTCATTAGAGCAAAGCCAAGGTATTAGAGTTATTAAACATGGCTTAGGGGTAACTGACTTGCACAGGGATTCAATGACCACAGCCAGCTGGTTGTACAGATGTTGTTTTTGTTGTGAAGAGTGGGCCCTTGCTCCGGAGAGTACAACCCATCCCACACAGATGATCCAGAGCCCAAATGACTAAGGCCCCTGACATGCAAGGCCATCTAAAGTGAAGACAGTCTTTGTGTGCTGTGACTAAAGATAGGGCAAGAGGCATTTACATACGTAGGCTATGCCGCACTTCCGACTAGATCCATGAGATATTAAACAATGTAATGATTGAGGAGATGAAAAGTATGGGTGGGAGACACATAAGTTGAGTCTGTGTTAGTGAGTAATGCACAGAGAGGTAGTAAAAGAATAACAGGAAATCCAAGAGTGGTGGTGTGTTTAAGAAAATACTGATTGCAAACTACACCTTTCCTCTAGAGAGCCTGCTTCAGTTGGAGTTTAAGGACAGTAAGCAATTTTCGGTTTAAGCTTAAGCGCTGGCTCTGCAGGCAGGGGTGCTGGCCTAGCAAATGATTAGTGACTACTGTTGAGATTAGCAGCCAGGTGAACATCCTGTGAATATTCAGCTCCACACAAGGTCAACAGAAGAGGCAGTTGTTTAGGAAAAAAGGGAGAGCGGATGAGATTGATCTTTTGTTCCTGTGTGACATTTAAACTTATTATGCTGGTGCTCTTGAGGCCACCTTCATCTGCTATCACGCACACATACATACACACACACACACACACACACACACACACACACACACACACACACACACACACACACACACACACACACACACACACACACACACACACACGCTGCCAGCACAGTTTATAGTGCACCTTTGTTTGTTGAAGCAGGTGTTTTCTCAAGCAACACGAGCTAGAGGTCGAATACATGGCAACAGAGTGGCGGCAGCAAAGCGAAGGTGCCAACACGCACTTTGAGTTTTCTTCTGCAACAGCAGTCAGTGTAACATCTCAAACACGCGTCGTCAATGGCCGTGACAGCAAAACTGACAGGATCAAAAGCTAACAGCTCTGTTTTAAAAGCTTGCCTCAGCTTTTCGGCGTCTTCACAGGCATCACATATTCCCCTGTGAGATCTGCATACAACAATCAAGCTGTCAATATGTCAAAGCAATATGGAGAGAAGAGTGCAGCGCTGCCCTCCTCAACGGCAGCCTTTCAGGCTATTGTGTTCTTTTACACATCAATATTAAATAACCCCTGAGGGAGACAGACTATCAGTGGTATGTGCATTCACTTACACTGTGACAACATTTAACACAATCAGGCCCAGATCTACCTAAGGTTTATGTCTGGTGCACAGGGCACTTGATTGCATATGCATCTGTTTCATCCATGAATGCAGCGCAAGACAGAAGGCAAATATGGATATTGGAGATATTAGATTTAATTTCACTAGTAATAAAATATGATACAAAATGTCATGTGTACTAATGGCTAAAGTTAATGCGAAGCAACACAACATACTATTTTTTTATACGCAAGATGATGTTAGGTGATGTTAATAGAGCTGAAATGACTAATTGCCAACAATTTCGATGACTAAGTAATTGTTTCAGTAATTTACGAAGCAAAAACACAAAACATCCTCTGGTTCCAGCTTCTCAAATGTGAGGATTTTCTTATTTTTTGTTTTATATCCCAATAAATTTAACATTCACGGTTTTGGACTGTTGGTCAAAACAACACCAACTTGGTCTCTAGGAACTTGTGATGGACATTTTCCACCGTTTTCTGACATTTTACAGACTAAACAATAACACCAAACAAATGCTAAAAAACATTCTTTGTTTTATCAAAGTAGTATCCATGTAGAGCTTTACTTCAGAATCACTCTGAAAAATGACTCCTAATACATTAGTGGGTAAAATCTATCAGATTATAATATTTGATTTTTAGAAAAAAAATTCTATACCTATACGATAAACTATTGAAAGAACAAAAACATAAAGCATGAAAAATGTAATGAATTTCTGGGAAAATTTATTGTGGCCATGTACTTATTGTACTTACTGTAATATATATATATATATATTTTTGGCCAGACTACTGGCCCTCCAGGAGAGGAGACAGCACAGGAGACTGAGACAGAAATCAATAAAAGGCTATTACAGCTACCATTAGCGCTGGCACTTTTACATAAATACTGCCCACTGGGATAAAGTTTCATACAAGGAATGAGGGATACAGGGAACAAGTAGAAACAGATGGAGAGAGTATGTGTGTGTGAGAGAGATGGAGGGGGGTGGGGAGGGGGGGATGCAACAGCACAGACTGATGGTGTGACATTTCAAAACAACTCAGTCTACAGTGTCTGGCCTATTGTGCAACTCCTACTATCAAACAGAGTCGTGTTAAATGAATTTATACAGGATAGAAATACCTTCCTGTCAGTAGCACTAGTGGTTTCGCATATAATGCCAATGCTCGCAGACAGGTGAAACTATGTTTTTTTATAAACATTAGTTTAGACTGTCTGCAGTACAGAGGTGAAGCTACAGGGATTGAGGATGTGGTGGAGACCACGCCTTTCGTGCAACTGTTCGACAGGTAACTGAGGGATGATTAGCCACAGCTACCCAACTTCCTCATTTAGGCCTTGCAGCTAAATAGCTAACGTTACTTCTGTCAAAATACACAGCACCTATGATTGCATGCAACATTATTACAGCTTGCAAGGTCACCCAATCTGCTTCACTTTCAGCAATCTCGGGTTACCTCAGCGTCTGTGTACACGTCCTTCAAGTATCGACATGTTACTGCAGCTCTGTGTCTGAAGTTTGTCCTAACTTTTTTTTTTTTTTTTTTTTTTTTACCTGGAAATGAATCACCATCTAACGTTATTTGCTGATGTTACTGACCGTTTCAGGAAGCACTGCGCTCCGCCATCGTAGGATAGATGTGCCAATTAATACACATGAAGCACATCAGTTACGGCGGTTTACTCATATGAAATGTCAGCAGCAAACAGTAGTTATCACTATTAAAACAATCAGACATGATGAGGTGGCAGGTTAGCCAGCAGCTAACCTAAGCTACTCATTTAGCTTGCTGTCACATCAGACCACAGAGCTCAGTGTATGTAACAGCTAGCAAGCGTGAAATTAGTCCACCGCCTCGCACAAACATACCGTATGTCTCAGACATGTTGACCCTCGCTGTATTAAGGACTCAGTCGGACCTTTTTTTACTGTTGTCTCGGTGTTGTGACAGCTGTGTTCGCTGGGTTCACACCTCTTTGGTGTATTTATCTACGATGCTAGAGGTTTCCTTGATCCCTTCCTAGCTACCTTCGCTCCGACCATAACCAAACACAGCGGCTGCGTGCTACGTCATTCGTCATCTAGTGTTGCCTTCACGTATCGTTGGCCATGTTGGAATTTTTAATTCATGATCAACGGCACAAACCCGACAAAATGGTCGAAAATAAGCCGGTGTCTCTTTGGAATAACAGGAATTTGATGAGAATTGGTTTGTACACATATCATATTCTGAGTCTATATCGTATACCTCATTAATACCCCCAAAGATCAATAAAATTAGATGGAATTAGACAATTTATTATTAAGTTGGCGTTTGTTTCCTTCCGTTTGTCAAAAGTGTGTCCCCGTGGATTTTTAAGTAAAGCAAAAGATTACAAAAGACTATTATACCACAGTTTCCATTTTGTTTTATTGTTAATTAACCTAAATTCACGAAAAGTCGTTTTTAGTAATGAAAAGAAAGTCTCCACTTAGAGAATTTGAAGGCACCATTACCACTCAAGTCTAATTACCGGCATTTCTCATTATCAATTAAAACAGTTTTATTCAGAAAACACAATGTTAGTCTAGTCAGAATTAGTTGAATCGGTAATTAATATTATAGTCTAAAATTAAACCTTACTTACATAGTATCACATGTCTGCAGTGTACGTCTAACAGCAAGCCACAAGGTGGCAGACAAAGATAAAGTGACTTGAGGACTGAATTTTCTAGAGACTGCGAGATGTAGTCAAAGCAGTTGTACAGTCTGCAAGTCCTAAAGCCTCAACATGACGTGACATAACATGATATACAGTTTTGGGTCATTTGTATTTATCATTTTACTTCTTTTTCTTTTCTTTCTTGCACTGTTATACTCAAGATATGTGCGATGGAAACTGATTTATTGGCCACACTGCTTGTATCGCTACATATTTTGGGGAAATATATCAGATATTCTCTTTAAATTATATTGTAATCACAATATAAATGTGCGTTGTCAAAAATGAATGAATGAATGAATGAATGAATACAAAATCTGTGGCAAAGAGAATTATGCATAAATGTGGTGTCTTTGGCAAGCAGATGACTACTTTCCCCTGAAGATAATTGCTCAAAGCAATGTCTTTTGAGGTTTTAGAGGAATGAGGAATATCTGTTTTCTTGTTCTTTGCTTATTCATTCATCACCTCTCCATACCTGCATACACATACACACACAGACACAATCGCACAGAGCCCGGGGCGTGGAGTGCAGGGCCGCCCAGGGGCAACAGGTGATAAATTACAGAGCTCTTCCACTCTGCTACTATCTCTCCTAGTTCCTCCCTGCCTTTGTTCTGCTTTGGCAGATCCCCTCATCCTCCCCGGCCTTGTTAAAAGCTCTTTTCACTGAGATTAAAGACAGAAGGAAACACAAGGCTCAGCGTCGTGTGGGGGCACGGATGTTTTCCTAAGGTGGGCTGCAAGAAAGGATGACCTCAAAGGTGTGCGGCAGGCAGAAAGAATAGAGGGAGGCCTTTGCTTCCGTTAGTTGCCCTGCTTACCTTTGTGGGTGTCTCATTGCTCATTGTTTCTCTTCTCTTTCTTGTCCTCTTGTCCGTTGCAGGTGTCATCGTCAGAGCAGATATTTGTTTGGGCTTGTGTGTGGGTTTTTTGGGGGATTTTGACCTTGGACTATTGTGTCTCTAACAGCCAGTTTAGACTAACAGCAGGTAGAACTGATGGACTCACGCATACTTTCAGAGAGGCATGAGACAAATACACGTGAAGGGAGGAGGGGGGAGAATCAGACCCTTTTAATGCCCCTTGCAGACAGTTTCAAACCGAGATCAAAAGAAATGTTTTCATGATGATCATATAAGGGAAGCCCCACATAAACCAAGTGACATTCACAATGTTTACAACAAACAATGAGTCATTTTCCAGAGGATAATTTGAGCGGTTCACTTCTCAAGACAGGTGAGCTCTGCAGTTGGCTGGCATCACTGTAAAACATAAAGGTGTTTGTCACATCATGACTCATTGGCCATACAGTAAAACAGAGGGATTTGTGATGACCTGCTGTTTTATATACAGAAATAAAGGGATTCTATGAAGTAAGGGCTATTAAGACACACAGCGCTATAAAAATAGGCATGAGGTGTGAATGCATTAATGAGTTGAATTCTGTGAGGGCTTTTTGGCAGAAGACTTTTATTACAGCTAACAGGCATCAACTACAGAGGCGCTGTGACTGCAGAAACAGAAAAACTGAAAAAATCTCAAAACCTACTGTCAAAAACTGAATGGGGCATTCAGACAGACTTGCATGTGAGTTGGGGTTGAGAACAAATAGTACAGCTCTGATTCAGACTGAGGGGGTGTATTTATGTGCATACTTTACACAGTAGCTCTTGTGCAACTGTTTGTTTGCCAGCCAGGGCATCCACTTCAGTTTCTACCCCACCTTACTGAACTGCACCCTGCACTACTCATATCAGTAAACCCCTAGTAGAGTGCTACACATTAGCACAGACACCCCAGGCTATTTGATTTACTGTAAGTAAAGGAGTGGGAGCCACACGTCAACAAAGGAGAACTGCAGTCTTTGAAATCAAGAAATGCGGGATAATAATTAGAGAGCATCTTTTAAAGTAATACTGGGGGTCACACATAAAAAAAGAAAGGTCTGGCATATCAGGTTCCTTTTAGCTATTCATAGTTCAGTGCTCTTTCATCTTTATCAAGAGAGATGTGCTGCTGTGGATGCCCTAGAGTCAGCTATAAATAGACAACAGTCTACTCTACAATCATTTCATTTTATCTATGAAAACAAGACCATAAAAAGGATGGATATCTTATCATTCCAGTATCATTTTTATAATATAGTTTTATTGTGTCATGTTTTTATTTTTCATATTTTGTGTGACTGCTGTTCAAATCATTAATATTATTCTGATCAGATTAAACACCTGTCTGTTCTGACACTGCTAAAAGAGGGAAAAAAGGGACATGAAACATTTCTGACGACAGACAAATCTGGACATGTTTGTTTCAGTTTGGTTTAGGGTGGAAGGCTAGCATGTGGTCACGTCTACTGTTCTCCTCATAAGAAGTCTTTCTGACGTGAAGGTTACGTACTAAAAACCAACTTCTTTTAAGGCCACAGCAGACAGGTCCAAAATAGAACAGAACCAGAGACCTACAGACCTATTGGTTTACACCAGGCAGGGAAAGACATGCGTCTTGTGCTTTTACAAACAAGAAGACAGCTACTGCTAATGCCATTTAGAATTTCTCAGTTACACAATAACATAAATTCATATCTTTCAGATCTCATGAATATTGAATGCAGCACACGTCTACTAAGCGACTGTATATCAGATAATTGATATTACAACATGTATGACATTGTTGGTGTAGATTTCAACTACAGATTGAACTGCAGCATTAAGATATTCGCACATATTGAGTGCTCATTTGTCTCTGTAGGAGACATGAGGAGACACTGGGGTGAGACCAAGCACCAAAGAAACAGAAGAATGTCAATGAGTTCAAGGGTCTAAGCAAACCCAGAACGGCAACAACGCAGGCATCTCATACCACTGCTTCCATAACCCAGTGTGATGCTAAGGGGTTGACCATGTCACTTTAGCTCAGTGTTTAGGAAGAATAATTGTTCCAACTCAAGCTGAAAGCAGTTTTCTGTCAGTGTTGTTGGGAGCTTGTGTCTGTGGGGTCACTACTTCACTTCGACAAGCTCTGTACTTGTTGCTTAGGCTAACATGGATATCATAATATCATGTTAGCCCCCCCCGCACTATCTCCTCTGTGCTAAGCTTGTTGTATGCTTGCAGGAAGTGACAAGGTCAGAGCCTAGACACAAAATATCAGCTATGTACTTAGTATTCACATAGTTAATCCATTCCACATGAGTTGCCTGAATGAACCAAGGATTTATGACCCATTTAGTCAGAGTCAAATAGAGTTTGTCCACATTTACCACAGGGTCACACCAAGGTGTTGCCCAGGCAAAGTGACAGTGAAGCCAAAATGATATAACTTTAACCACTTAAATGAAAAAGTATGAAGGAATATTGCAGCAAATGACAGAGTTAAGAGGATTTTGCAGCAAAACAAAAAAATACAAATGCCTTTCTGAAGTATAGCTAATTCTCAGTTTATTAGGTACACCTAACTAAAAATAATGCAGTCTAAAACAACAGCCGTACAACAAATTTCATATTAACGAAGGTTATAATGTTCAGTTTTTTCTATTATATTTCTATTATTTTTACAAACATATAAAAATAAAACAGTAACAAAACAAGATCAATGTGTCACACACATGTCAGATATATATGTATATAGTGTAAAATAAGAAAATGATCAAAGTAAAGAGGAACTAATGTTCAGTTTTTTATTAAATTGTTTTAAAGAGGTTTTGATTCAACTTTATAGCCATGTTGGAGGATTTATATTGAGAGGTGTTAGTTATATTTTGTCCACCCTATTAAGGGCAGATTAAATATGTTTATTGGGTTCTTTAACCAATATTGTTTTTGTGATTAAGACTTAGGTTAGTTAAAGTAGAGATGTTGTTAGTGGAGGTCAAGGGTTAAGAGCATGGACAGGACCAGCTGTGTTAGCAGAAAGAATCCTGCTGACCTCTCCAGCGGCAGATCACTATCTAAACCCCGGCAGCATCAACCATACTTTCCACACTCAATCATCTTCTGCTATCAGTGCACAAACTCACCTCTCCTCACTTCCACAGCACTAACTCTTGTCTCTTTCCGCTTTTCACACTGTCAGGCCACAGCCTGGAGGCGGGGAGGGCAGCCAAATGTTGTTTGTGGTCCGGTGTTAAGAGCAGGCAGGTTTTTGAGCTACAACTGATTTGTTTTTTTCACTGCGAAGTAAAATGAGTAAAAGAAACATATTCAAATCTACCAACAGCCAATGTTTCTGCATCTAGCTGTGGGTGTAAACACATAATGCCAGTTTCCCAAACAGGGATTAAGCCTCGTCCTAGACTAAAATAATAGTCCTTTTTAAAAGAAGACATTTTGACATGGCATTGTAAGAGAAGCACACGTGTAAATAATAAAACTAATGATGGCTGAACCATTTGGCTGCTACAGTTTCATGGTTCTGGTACTGTGCATGCTGGGTCACTGTCACACTGTCATGGCTTACTGGGACATCTGAAGAGAAGCCATTGTTAACATCATTAGTAATGCCTGTGTTCCTCCTATGACAAGTCAAAATGTCTGTCTGTGCTGTTTGAAACTAGACTTAATCCTTGTCTTCAAAACTGGCCATAGTATTAATATATCTGGAATCTTTTTTTTAATTTGCTCTTCAACATTTCCTCAACCTTTTATTTAGGAAAATAAATGTGCTTTACACTTTCTCATTCAAGTGAAAGGGAAGGTGTGTTCAAACTTTTGACATGTACTGTACAGTCGTTATTATCCCTCAGGAAATTTGTTTTCACAGCCTGTACATATTCCACACAGAAACATACATACATGTTACCACACTGCAACATACCCATACACATAAACACATAACATTCATTCCCCTGCCTGTATCCCAACACATACACATGTGCCTGCACACGCACTCACAGATGAGTCTGGAATGTATATATCCTGCCAAAGTGAGCTCTTTAGAGTCCTGTATCTACAGCCTGACGGCAGTAGTGTGGCATTTGCTAACTTTTCACTCCGTACTATCTGGAGAAAACTCATGCTTTCATGTCAAAATAAGAGCTGAAAGTAAAAAAGAGCATTGTAGAAGTTATTGAGGAAAATTAATGGCAGTGTACATCTTAAAGGAAGACATATAATCCTTGTCCTACTCACCATGTTACTGCTAAAGGTTCCTGTTGTGCATTCTCCTAAGAGGCTCAGTCAAATCTCAGCTAACATCAATATTGCATCAGTCACAGTTGCGTAAAAGTTTGGAATCACCATCGCTGAAATCATAAGGAAATAAACATTACCACATGATATTTCAATTAGTAACATGCCCTGATCTGTTCCTGTCTTCTCTTGGCCCCATTAAATTAACCAATCACAGTGTTTCGCCTCATGTTATGACACATATTGACATATGGAAAATCTTATCATCTGATCCAAGTGCATGCCTGCTGGATGTAACTTGTTAAGGAATCTTTGCATAATGTCATTCACAGTGTGTGGAATTCATACTGCTGCGAAGATCGTCTTGCAGCTCCTCAGGGATAAAAAGTGAAAGGGTAGCCAAAGGTGCCACATCTCTCCTTTTCTGTAGCTGACTGTTAGTGCTTGTTTTCTCTCCCACTCCAAATAACAGAAACTCATATTTCTTCATTCAGGGGTATTCTGCAAATGTGACTGTCAGTTCATCTTTCAACGCACACTTAACTGAAAAGACCCCTCCAGAAAACATCAAACCTTTCAGGAACATGCCAGACTGCACATACACAAAGCTTAATGCTTGCTGGGAAGAAAAGGGTCTTTCCGTTACATTGTATGTATTTGTGTGTGTGCAGAGGAGGGAGGAAATCCCTGCTGCTCACAAATCCTCATTACCTATCTTCTCTGACTCCAGGATATGGTATCTATGTACGTAGAGCAAAAACAAACTTAAAAACATTACACTAATTATTAGTTACTCAATCTGTCTTTGATGTTACCTTTTCCTTCCTTGAATTGCTTTCTTTGCCACTAACTCTCCTATCTCCAAGGTTATCTCTCACGTTCTCACAGAGTCACAGCGAGCTCATATACCTCCCCCAGGCACACATATATACCCAACACCTCTCTATAGCCGTCTCCTTCCTCTCACACCTGTCAGAAAGCCTAAGAATTTATCCTTTTCAGACAGATATAATCTCATATCTCTCCCATATCCCACTCTCTCACTTTGTTATGTAAAGACAACTTATGTATTTTTACTCTATGATTCCCTACTATATGTGACACGTAAATGCAAATGTTACACAAATCCCTGCCTGAAGGGATAATTATGTAGTGAATTCTTTAACAGGTATATACTGAAGCAGTAAAAGAAGGCCCGTTTCTAAAACAAATCCCATACTGAAGTTGATATAATAAATCCTAGGATAACAGCCACAATCTAGGTCAGTGGAACTTATCTGTAATGAAATCCAAATGTGAGTATGCGAACAGGAGTCTCTCTCCAAGCCGTGGGGTTCATTTGTGTGCTCTCCCAAGTTCATGCATGCCCTTGGTCGGCCCTGCAGAAATGTGTCAAGTGAGAGAAAACAGTCGCCCCCTAAGGATGATGTCAGGAGCAGTGATGGATGACATCACTGACCACAACACCCATGTGTCCACAAATCAAGAGATGTCAGGGCACATCCTCTTTGTGTCTGAAAAAGTTGGAATAAATTCAAGTTGGAATTACTCACCAAAGAAATGTTTTTGATTCAGTTGTTTTTGACTCTTTCCATTGTAATTCTGAACCAGTGACACACAAACAAACATGCAAAGTAAGGTTTAATTCATTAAACATGTCAGTCATGCTGAAAACTCTAGTCTTCATCGATTAGTTGACTGACAGAAAATGAATCTGTTTTTTCAAGATTTCGCTAGTCAACTAAGTGTGTGAGGATTTACTGCTTTCTTCTATTTTATATCATTGTAAATTGAATACATTTGGGTTTTGGACTGTTGGTATAAAACAGGCAATCTGAAGACATCAACCTGAGATTTTTGAAGGGCATTTTTTTTTTTTTACTATTTCTATAAAATAAATAATTCATTGATTAACTGAAAAAATAATTGTCAGATTAATCCAAAACAAAAAATAATCATAGAATTCAGCCTTTGATGTAATAAAGGTAAACAGAAAAGCTGTCAAAAGCTTGAACCTGTTAATGTGTCCTAATTCCACCTCACAAAATCCCCTCTCTATTTGTAACAGGAGAGAGGGTCATTGACCTCAGTGAGACGGGTTAATCTATGGCTAATGGGGACACCCAAAGGCCCAGGTGTGCAACACCTGTGCTTTGGTCGGACCGCTCGTGCAGGTGAGTGTGCAGCTCACCCTCATCCCCTTTCCCTCCCCACGGCTCTGCTCCCCCCGCTGCTCTCCTTTAAACTCCTCTAATTGTGTTCTTATCCCACATCCCCTCCAAAAGCTCCAAACACAAACTCAGCCCCGCCTCATGCTGCCATTCCCCTTTATTCTACTCTTCTCATTTCTTCTCACGCAGAGGAATGTGTACTGTTTCAATATGTAATGGACTAGTTGCCAATAGAGCTACTAGACGTGCAGACATCCAAGGACAATAAAGTATCGTTCTATGTGCACTCAATCATCAAACTGAAAGAACGAGAAGAGAATTCATAGTCACTTGTTCATAGGAAGGAAGGAAATGTTTTTCTTTTTATGATTTTTGTACGGTTTGGAATAATCATAAACTTTATTTATTGAGTACATTTTGAAATACAACTATGGTAGAGCAGAGAACTAAAACAATAAAAACAACCACAAAAAGCAGGACCAATGTAAATATAAAAAAGAGCTTCATGTTATCAGAAGTAATTTATAAAGTCTCACTGCAGAGGCTGAACTTTGTCTCTCTGTTTAAATATATCATTGCGGCTTGGCAGTCTCAGGCAACGATTTGGCCAACACATGACTTTAAAAGGATTATTTAAATAATCAATCAATAGTAAAATATAAATCAACTATGAAACAGTGCATTGAGACAAAACTTCGATGCCTCGATGTGGGTGAGTTTTCTGACTGAGACAATCGCCTTATAGAAATAAAACAGTCTAAACAAAATTCCAAGGTCAGTTGAGGATAGAAAAAACATCTTATTGTGGTGATGTGGTGATGACGAGTTTGTCTTCTGAGTTTGAGGTAGTCCAGCTGCTGCCCTGTCTTTACTTCCTCTCACTTGCAGGTGCTCTTCACCTCAAATGACGGGGTCTGCGCAAACAAAACTGTCTCTCATTTCAAGCAGGAGTGTGCCTCTCTGTGTTTACTGAGCCTCCTCTCTTTTCATTGCCTCTCTGAGCCTTGTGTCCCCGCCGCAAAACACAGCCCACAGACTTGTCATCTTGGCTCAATTAATCTTGGCTTCTCTCTCTCTTTAGCCTCTCTGTCACCATTTTCCTGTATTATTTCATAAAGGCTCATTTCCTTGAAGGATCAGGACTGACTTGTCTGCCTCAAAGGACCCTCAGTTAATAAAGTTAAACCCTAGCCCAACAGTAGACCTTTAGAAGCCCAGCTTTACATTAGCTGGTCTCACCACTCTGTCCAGGGGCCTGAATGGTGGGTGGACAGGACACAATGGAGCAAAGCCATTATCTTTTGTGGAAGTGACAAGTTTTGAGGCCGAGTAAGGGGGGTCAGAAGGCCTTTTGAGCTCACCTGGGAAAGTGGCAATTTAGCCGATCCCTTCTTTAGTTACTGTGACAACAATGTCTCACCCTCTTTGTCTCTCTCTCTCTCTCTCTCTCTCTCTCTCTCTCACACACACACACACACACACACACACACACACACACACACACACACACACACACACACACACACACAAGCGTAAACATGCATCACATTATAATCCACTTCATCCACTTTTTCCCCATAATGAACTCCCCCTGGTCTCACATGCTTAATTACTGATTAACCTGCTCATCACTTAAGACAAAAGCAGACCTTCAGGCTGTGACAGTTTCTCTATAGGGACCCCCCCCTACCAGAACACCCACTCCCCTTTCCCCAGTCCCCCCTAAAGGCAGAAACAAATAACCTCCACTAGGGCTCAGCAGGAGGCTTCAGCGGTGCAGAGCTGCTGATCACGTTCCCGTGTCCAGCAGCTGAAGGCTGGCATGGAGAAGACTTGAGAACCTTTTGGCGCTTAAAGTGTGACTTAACCATACAGTAAACAATATAAGAACATATGGACAACATATGGAGCGTATACCTCACAAGATGCCTGCTTCTTCGCCTTACATGTAAAGTTTTCAATGAGAGCGCAATTACTCTCTGGTGTAAATGTGGTATTGATTAGATGCCAAGCCAAATATCGCCTCGATGCTGTGATTGCAGTGGAAACTGTGTAAGCTCCTCACTTTGATCACCACACATGTAACTAATGGCAACAGAGTATACACAGCACGTGAAGCTGCAGAACAAAGTCACTCAGGTGGAAAATGTTAGATCTGGGTGGTGCTCGTGTGGAAGATGGAATTTAACTGTCAAAGATGAAGAATGAAATCACTGTTGGAAACAGTATCTTTCTTCGTGTGTGTGTTAATGTGTATGAATGGATGTAGGATGAGGCTTATTTGGGATTTGTTTGCCTGTAGCCATGCTGAATCAGCTCCCTCCACTCTTGACTCAGAGTTGTGAGTGGCTGCAGGCCAGGACAGGCAACCCCGATGACCTAACTTCCTTTACCTTCTAGACACACTCTGACTCATAAATACACACACACACACACACACACACACACACACACACACACACACACACACACACACACACACACACACACACACACACACACACACAAACAAACTTCCAGTACTTTCTAGACATCCAGGTTAGTTATTGCATCGGGACATGGGTATGCATGTGTGTATGCACGTGTGTGTGTGTGTGTGTGTGTGTGTGTATGTGAAGCTCTTTCATTTCCTCTTTAATCTCTTAATCATAGAGCCCACCTGGGGGCTGCAGCCTCTGTTTGCACAGCAATCACTTTCCATGATGTCACTTCCCCTCTCAGAATCCCCTCACACACACACACACACACACACACACACACACACACACACACACACACACACACACACACACACGTATATGCACATAAACACACACAACTATTATAAACCTGTATTTAAAAAGCTCCACTCAACATTTACTTGCAATTTTAAAGTTAGTAATGCTCATATAAGATGGATGATAGCACTCAGGTGTGACAATGTAAAGGAAAAGTTGGTGATCAAAACATACATTACCGGTGCGTTGACTGACTAAAGTTCAAGCCTACAATACAACACCACACACGTGACTAACATCTTTCTATTTTTAAGTGTTTGTTGTTGTGGGTTTCAGTGGAGACAGAGGGAATGTTAGTGAAACTCAGGAAGTTTGCTTCTGGCTTCCACAGATTGTTTGTCTTCAAGGTTTTGTATTGATTCAGGTCCACAGGACAATGGATTGTAAGAACTCAGTATGAAAGGCCCAAAAGTTTATTGATTTATGTTTAATAGGACAAAAACATTGGTTTTAACCTGTACTTGTTTTCAGACTAAACTTTCAACATGTACAAATAAATCACAGATCTCAGCGTGCAGCATAAATAATCATTTAGTTAATAAATGAAAATGTAAAGTTGAAAATCAAAAGGCAAGTTGAAGAACTATCTGTGTAATTTCCTTTTATAAAAACATAAAAACAATTTTGTCAAACTGTTTTGATTAAGAAACACTACCATTTATTTAGGCATTAATGTATCCAGTTTAATTAATCTATTTATTGTTTTTTACTTGTTTACGCCTCAATCTAAATGAGTCACACCTATAATCACATCAATGAAGACTATTATATGAATATAATACTTTTCAATATGAAACGTTGTGGGTGTGAGGTTGTGCAAGTGAATTTCAGAAACTAAACTGTTGCAGAATCACTTGAATACACAAAAATGACTGTCCCTTGTATTTAAATGTGTCTCCTCTTATATTTTGAGCTCATTGGTAAAATAATAGTGAATATCACTCATCTGGTTTACTTTACTTGTATACTATTGTTTTCTTAGAATCAACAACTTGGATGATTTTATGCTTACAACACATTTTCTACAAAACATCACAGAAAATGTGATTATTTTCTGATCCATTACTAAATCATGCTGCACTTACTCAATGCATATTCCTTACATGTTGGGAAGAAGTGATGAAATCACCGGAGGGCTCCCGTAAACAAAGGTGCAGAACTGGAGAGGTGGAGCTTCACAGCCATAAATGCTCCCTTTTGTAAATGCAACTGTGGACTGACACAGATCTGTCAGCACATATGGATTTTGAATGAAGGCATGTGTTTTGTAATAATAAGTATGTTTACAGGTACAGGTACTTGTACACACACACACACACACACACACACACACACACACACACACACACACACACACACACACACACAAACACACACACACACACACACACACACACACACCTGCATAGAGACAGTATTCTTTTATTAACTGCTGGAGGGCAGAAAGAAGACTCTTAAACAAACACAGTAGTGTTCCAAGACATAATACAGCAACTTCTTAAGTTTCTTAGCTAATGTATCTGATATTAAAACAAGTCTGATATTCACTCTGGTAAACCCACTCCTAAGAAAAATATCTGAATCTTTTTGGCTAGCTTAAAATTGGGCAGTTAGCTAGGAAAGGCCGCAAAAATGTCCTTGAGTAGTAGCCTTCTATGCAGAGAGCAGCTTCTTGTAGTTTTATATGTTCTGAATTTACTTTTCATTGTTGAAATCTGTGAGAGCTAAAATAATTCAACTTTATCGACCAGAAAACCAAAACAATGAGCTAAAAGAGGCTGAAAGCAACACAGAGCTAAATACGCTTTTAATTTTCACTGGAATCAGTGCCAGAAAGCCTATAAGATTACAGGGAGTTGTCATATATATCATATATTCATATATATACTTTAAATAAGCTTTAAATACATGTATTTGACTTTTTAAAAATTAATATGTCTTTAATAATATGAATGGTGTGCTGGTATTGCATATAATGGGCCTTATTTGGACCAGTGCTGGAAGTCATGCAGGCAGAACATCATT
The DNA here is from genome assembly GCF_910596095.1 of Thunnus maccoyii. Lineage (NCBI taxonomy): Eukaryota > Metazoa > Chordata > Actinopteri > Scombriformes > Scombridae > Thunnus > Thunnus maccoyii. Next base: position 19,645,514 of record NC_056538.1, read on the forward strand.
CTGTAGCTCATGACCCTGTCCCAATCTATTATCTCTGATTATTACTAAAACTGTGGACATTTTCAGCACTTTGAATCAAAATCCAGAAAATGAATCTCTGTCAAACCATGATTCAAACTGTCTAATAAGACCACAGACAAGGAACTTCCTCTTACCAATAGACACACTTTTCCTTTTGATTGGACAGAACATGAAGGTATTCTTCTTTTTTTAAACATTTGTGTATTATTGTTCCAAAATTACTGTTAGGAAAAGAGCAACGCCTGCATACTTACCCCAAAGCCATAAATTTATGAAAGTAGACAACATCAATCTAAAAACTTCCATCCAAGTTGGATCGAATAGGCTGGCAGCCTATTGGTATTTTTTAAAACATTTTGATCTGACAGAGATCCAACTTGGATCGAAATGTTTTAAATCTGAAGATATTTGTGGCTTTGGAATATATGTGCAGGCGTTACTCTTTTCCTGTTGATGCCGTTTTTATTAGCCTTGCACCTACTGCACATGATGTGTGTATAATTACACCCCTTCAGTTTAAAATGATTGTTAATATGCTTACATGCATGGATTTGCATGTTGGCATGTGTGTGTAATACATGAACTCACAGTTATTCCTCCACCTCTAGTCTGTATATTTGTGTTTTTTAGAAATATTTTGAAGGTGGCCTCATATTATCTCAGTTATCCATCCGAAACGGTTATTATCACAGATTTTCCAGCTCAGCATAGGTTCTGCCTGCCAGCTAGGCTTGTTATCCTCTGCTGGACAGCATCAAGGCCATCATTTATAAAATACACAGCAATTTGCCAGTTAAATAACCAGCTTCTACTAGCCATTCAAATAAATCACTTTAAGCTCCTTTGACACGGCACTGGCTAGACAGTCCCTAATAAATGCTTCAAGTTAGCGCACACTCAGCAAAGGGATCTAGGTTGCCACACACATATACAGACATCAGACACATTTATACACATAAGCACATGAACAGAGACAAGTACACACACAATCTCCCCTCATCATCCTGTACGGCGTCTCTGTTGATCCCCTCAGCCTAAGCCAGTCTGCTCTGCCTCCCTCTCAACCCAAACAAACTCACGTTTGGAGAAGAAATTGGTCCTATAAATCAAAACTGTAACCAACACCAGCACCACGCCTGTGTTTCTCTGTCCCGCTGACCCCAGGAGCCCCATTAACTGGCTCTCGTAGGGGCCAGGGAGGAAACGGGGCAGCCTCAACTCCTTCCTCTCTTCCTTGCCTGGCTCAGCACAGCACACGGTGCAGCACGTTTCTCACACACTGTTGGGGTTCACCTCTGACTTCTGACCCTGAAGAGGGGGGTTGGATTGGGCTAGGGGGGAGGGACCACCCAGTCAGGCTCTTAGGGGGCCCCCTGAGGATAAGATGGCTGATGGGTGTGGGGCTATGACTTCAGGGTACAGCATTATGGCAGGTTAGGGAAGGGGAAGAAGATCAGAGACATGTATTTGGTGGTGGTGGGGTTTAGAGTTGAGCGGAGGATGGGAAAAAAGAGGGAGGGAGGGGTGAAAGGGGCTTTAAACTTTGTGAATGGGTGTCGGGGTCACTTAGTGCCTCATTAAACCACCAAAGGACAGACAGGGAAACACTGAACACTGACATCTGGGAATATGCTTGTACTGAAACTGGTATCTCTCTTATCCTCACCTGAGGATGTGGTCTTACTTGATTTGTGTGATTTTGCTCCTCCCTATCAGAAAGATGAAGAACCTCACTGATTGAGGTATGGTTGGTGCTACAGGGTGAAGTGATAACATTGGTGCAGGAGTGAGGAGGACTGATGGAGTGAAGATAGACTGATTTTGTCCCTGAGTTGTAAATCTCTCTTTATCACCTACCAAATAATGGTCCCAGGGCATTCACCAGGCAGGAAGGCACCCCCAATAAAGCTGCCAGATTGTGCCAGCACATCATCAGGCTGTAAAGTCTCACTAGTGTTTCTGAATGGTTACTGTAGGCACTGTCAGACACCTTTCACCAATATCCTTTTGTCAAAGTTACATTATTTTTGTGTGGTCATGTTGTGAGTAATATTTGACTACAGATAGACAGCAACCATTTATTGCAAGAAACTAAAACCTCCACTTTACAGTATCTCTCTCTTGAAATTAATGTTTTGTTTTGGATTTGATTTTCTGACAGCATCACTCGTCACTGTGGTGCTTTTGACAGCTGACTAATAATTCTCAGATGTCAGACCATCAAGGAGTGTTTTGAAAATTTACATGGTAACAAATGCATGGCCACACAATAACATGATTTTAAAAAATGGATTCAAAATATCACTTTAATGATATGCACATATTAAATAAATTGCAATTTCAGTTTATTTCCCCTCTGTGACTGTGGGCAGGAAAAGAATCTTAAAACAATAATGTTTTAAGATTTTCATACCTTACTGAAATTAATGTTAGTCAATGGCTGCCTGGAAGGAAGGAAATCAATGTAAAATCATAATGGTGTGCTTATTACTCAAAGTTACACAATTTAAAGTTAATGGGCTTAAGTATTCAAAACAAACAGCACAAGGTTTTGGCACTTAAATACTGAGAAATGTTATTATTTGAAATATGACAATTTAAATGTAATTGAAAATTATGTATTTATCATTGCAATGCATGGTGAATTCAGATTACATGAGGGAGTTATAAGCTTAAGAAAACCTCTGTAGCCCTAAAAATATACCATTGCAATATAGATCTTAACTGTAAAAAAAATACATGTAAATTTATAGACAATATGGTAAAATTTCACATCATTTTACTTGCATTTCACATTTTTGAAGAATATTGTTAAATGTCTATAAATTTACAGTTAATAGTTGCTTTTAGATTTTCTGCCATCAATTTACAATTAAATTCTATAATTCCAAAAAACAGTTAATCTCTCTTTAAAAATAATGTCAACGCTTGTTATTATATGGCATGAATGTATTTTCACAAGGTTCTCACAACACACCAAGAAATTCATTTTACATTCAAATTTCACAATGAAAAAAAAAAAAACATATATGGCAAATGCCAGTGATCATACAACATGAATGAATTTTTACAAGGTTGTGTCGGTAAAAATATTTTTAAAATTAAATATTTTAAATATTATGAGTAAAGCCTTCAATGTCACAGAAGTGATAGGTCTTTCTTTTTAAAAAATAAAGTCAAATGATGGTAAATCAAGATTGTGTTGGCAGGAAATACAATGAAATTAAATTATAAGTGGTCATGTTTGATCAGAGTCTATGTACACCTACTGCCGTGTTGTCCTGACAGTGTGTCATGTTGTGTTTGGTCAGCGGTGGACAGAGCATAACAGATAACACACACGCAGACGGCGGGGAAAGAGGAACAGTCAAACAGGGTAATAAAAAAAGAGTGACAGTGGAAACAGAGCAACAAAGAGTGTGAACATAAAGAGATTTGACACGGCTGGGCAGGAATGTGCCGGCAGGTAGCGTAGGGGCCCAGGAAGCAGGGAGACATGGGAAAACATAGAGGGAGGGACAATAGCAGCGGTGTGTGTGTATGTGTGTGTGCGTGTGTATGTGGTTGCAGGAGGTGGGGTGCTGTAGAGCCCAGGGGTAGATCAGTTTACCCACCACCACTTACCTGCTCAGCACAACACTCATGCTGGGAGCAGGCCTCAAAGGGAGATGCATCAATGGCTGCTATTCATATCAGCGCTGGAATGTGTGTCTGTGTGTCTGCAACAGACATGAGTCGTTGATTAATTGATACAAAGATAAGGTGGGGAGGACATCTTTCAGACTTGTGTCAGATGCATTCGAAAATAAACACCAGTGTTTGACTCACCTGTGTGGTTTCTATGAACACTGAGTAAAAGTTTTAAAAAAATGCAATAACTCTCTCAAATGAGCTGCTCTGCCTGCTCTTTAATTACACTAAATCACAGACTCTGGATTAAAACATTTGCTGGCACAGATACAGAGAGAAGTTCATGTAAGGATGTGTTCTTCATTACGCACAAACATCTCATTTAGCCAGGCAGGTAATGATGATCGTGTACAAGGCTAAATGGTTCATATCACATGAGTCCCTGTGAGTGAAACATTCAGTTTCAGAAAAGTAAAGGGAGGGTGGTGGGGTTGTTCTAGGGAATCAGCACAATGGAGATTTTCTTGGAGAAATGAGGGGGATTTTGGTGAACAGCCTGGCAGCAAGAAAGATATCGTGTTTCTGATATTTTCCTTTCTCAATTTTAAGGCAGAGTTGATTTAGATTTTCTGTCATGAGGACAGCTTGCACTATGTTAATACTCCAGGTTTCAAAATCCCCCTAAACAAATGTTTTGGCCCTTTGTGTCTTGTTTGAGTAATCTCTCCAACTCAGAAAAAAGGCACAAGGAGCTAAAATTTCACCCTCACAATCACAATGGGGCTTGAGGTGGAAGGTAACAAAGTATGTGTACTCCAATACTGTGCTTAAGAACCATTTTGACTTGTGTTTTTAAAAGGTGGAATTGCTACTTTTACTGCAGTCATTTAGTATGATAAATTCTGTGTGTGTGTGTGTGTGTGTGTGAGTGGGAGAGAGAAAGACAGAGAGGGTAAGATATGCGTCAAACGTGGCAGATGCTTGAGCGTAACCTGAGACGAGCTCTGGTTTTCTCCCAAGTGACAGAAGACATGGGTCACTGTGACAAAAACAAGTGACCCACAGCAGCTGGGGAACATGGTATGTGTGTGTTTTTTCATACATGTGCATATGTTATGTGTGTTGCATACATATGTGACACATGATAGTGTCCAGGGGCAGATGTCTAACGCAGAGATAGCAGTTGTCACGGGATTCCCACGCTAAATCTGTGAGGATGATGGATCCGAGTTTGAGCCTTAACTGCCCTCTGCGCTTGAATCAGGTGCAAGTAATTTCGTCATATCTGAGGGGCAGTTTCACAAGTGGACAATCAATACACTAGTGTCCTCAAGAGCACATGTTAAATGTCAGGAATTTGAACAGGATGATTCACAGCACTCCAACCACAACAATGCTGCTTCATGCTGTCCTGAGCATACTGCTTGACTACAAACATTAAATTACACTCCTGCATCTGTCTCTCCTCTGTTTCCCTGTTTGTGTGTGTGCCCGTCAACACGTGCCCGTGTTTGTGTGTTTCCACGAATGCAAAGTGTGTGTGTGTGTGTGTCCTGGTCCTGAGGTCACATTGCAAACAGGAAGGTTCTGATGAAATCTTTGTTTTCCAAACAGTCCACTGACTAAGCAAATAATGTGTCCCATAGAGATTATTTGTTTGGAAGGGATGATGGAGACAGTGGGACAGAGAGTGGGAGAGATCAGGAAAATAAGCATTCAAAATGTTTCCAGGACTAGAAACCTGAAAATCTCATAGACGACCTATTTCTTTCTAAGTACTGAGACCATTTTTGATGTGTCCTGACTTTTTATTTAAGAATTTATTGATATTCAGTGAATCCAAAACATATTTGAACAGCGACAGTGTTTTGGCTCATATCAAACACGTGTCTGTGTTTAGGCCAAACATGAGACTCAAGGCAATGTAGAGCATAGGGGATATTATTTATTAAACACCAAACACACATTTCCAACACTGAGCTCTTATCACTTTGGATAAAGGAAACTTCCAAAGAACCAGAAAGTGTTGATATAACTTGACCTTGCTGACACTCACATTTAGATTCGGAGTGATGAAAGCCAAAAACATTAAAGAAGTATTCTAAGTAACATGTATGCTCTATATAGCCTTAAATCTGATATTTGGCATGAAGGCTGATATGTGGTTTACAGTTCTGAGCTGTGAGATAAACCCCTGCGACTGGGCTTAAAGGGGCTCTGCTCTCAGCAGTGTGACATGCATGCCCCCTATTTGCCCTCATTGGCCCGGCAGGGGTGTTTAATCTCTCTCTTCTCTCCAGCCCTCGTTGTCCATATTCTCCTCCTCTCAAGGGAGTCAGGGGACAAATGTGACAGAGTGATGTCCATCACATGTTTTGTATATCAGACTATGTCCACACTAAGCTGGCTAAATTTTAAAAATTGCTTGTTTTTCTCTCCTGAGTGGAAAATGGATACCTTGTGTTTTACTGTGGACAAAAACAAACAGACATTGTGAAGTAAAGATAGGGGACAGCTTTATTTCTGTTACCTCTATCCCACTCTGTGATCACCCATTTTAAATATTAATATAGCAATCACACAATACAGCTGTTGTCATTAACTTGTATTAATTTCAATGCAGGAATTACTGTTTGTCTGGTTAACAGGTATCATTTATGAGCTGTGATCAAATTACTATTTCATGCTTTTTAAGTTGTCTGACAATAGAAATAACCAGTTTAGTAGAGCCACTAAGTTGTGAATTTGGCTATAGTGATAGAGAGTGAGAGAGTGGAAGGGAAAAACTTAATGTTTACTGGGCTGTGTTTGTCTAACCGTTCGCCAGATGTTGGTTGTGACTCAGTTTTGTTGTTTGGCAGCTGAAATAGAGCGAAGAAGAAGAGATTCCACAGTTGCATATGTTTGAGGGAAGCCATCTTTTGTCACGTTTTGTGTGTGCAACAGAGTGCAATGCCAATAATACCTTCCAGGAGAGACTGTCTGCAAGTGTGTGAAGTTATACCCCTCGGAACAGCTATAAACATGTTTGCCTTTAGACGTAGTCAACTGACAGGTCCTTCAAACCTGAGAATACGTCGGCCTTTAGTTACTGGTCATGTCACACCTGAGAATCACTCTTCTATCCTAACAACACACATTTTGGGTTTGACATGCATGGACACACACACAAACCCAGTACATTAATAATGTTTATGTTGAGAGTTGGTTGATTGCATTAGTCAGGTCAAGTTGAGTTGCATCACCACACCTCTATGGCCGCTCAGGTGTGTTGTGTGTGTGTCAGTGGACTTAAATAAACACATGAACATCTACAGGCATTCCAGAGCTGTTTTTATTACATGGTTCCATGATCACACTGACACACAGGCCTCTTAAGCCTTATCTATACTGCTGGAAGGGGCTCCCTCTGTCACATAGGAGAACAAAGTCCACTATAGGTTCACCATAATAACCCTTCAAAGAAAGGGAGAAAGAGAGAGAGAGGGAGAGAGAGAGAGAGAGAGAGGGTGTGTGTGCTTGACTTCCAGTAAATGGCCTTACCGCCTTTCACAGCGGCAGCTATGGTAAGCAGGTGTCCTTTGTAAAGGCCTAATCCTCACAAACCACTTTCCAAACCAGCCTGATATTTACTGTTCTCCCTCTTATACTGAGAGACTCTGACGTCAGAGATACTGATGAGTGTTTCTGCGGCTCAAGTGTATATTTCACAGCAATTCATTCTGGGGACAGTTTTTATGGCCTGTATCTGTTTCACTAACAAAAGATTTATGATAACGTCTCTCCCCCACTCCTCTTCTTCTTCTCCAACTTTCCACACTGTTTTTTTTTTTTAAACTTTATGTCAACTCCCACCTCCTTATCGGTTCTTTATGCCCCCCCTGGTCTGCTTCCCACCCCCCTTGTGTCCTCCACTATCTCCTTTCTTCAAACACCCCTTTTCTCCCCCCAGAGTGTCTTGCCTGGAGTCGCACCATTGCACCCATCATTTACCTTTTTTCTATATCCCCTTGTTACGTCATACCCTCCGTCTGCAGCCTGGGGCTTCTGTCATTCAACAGGCCATAAAACAGCACTCATCCGACCTTGCCCACTTTCCATCAGCTCACAGACTATATCACTTACTATATTGTTGGTATGACATCTTTTCTATATTTTCTTTGGTAGTAAGGTGTAAGTTGCCACGGTTGCATGTCTAATTTCAGCCGAAGAGATGAGACAGCATTTGCGTTAGCCACCATGTCTTAAATAGGCCGTCAGCTTTATATAACGCAGCAGCCTCATCCAGCAGCTTGTCGGCTGTGTTTATCTTACTATATTTATGTTACTGGGTGTTTCTAGTGTGTGATTCACTCTGCAGTCAGTGGGGTCTGAAGCAGCTGCGAGTGCTGGATAAATGTCTGAGAGAAGTCTGTTTAATAGATTTAGACTATAAAACACAGAGTGCATGGGGGATTCTAAATCATGTGCAAATTCTGCTCAGTACAGTAAATATGGGACTTTTGACTGCAAAGGTCTGTGGGTTGTGTGCATGTGTGCCTATCAGTTAGTCCATTGTTCACTGGAGTGTGAATGTGTGTGTGGATGAATAGTACATTACAGTGCTGAGGTTTGGGGTGGGTTATGTAACAAGGGGTGGTTGATGGAAGGATGGGGTAATGCATAAGGGCGGACATACAGTACACTGTCTTTCCATGCTGTGACATGTTGGGATAGGAGAATGCCGCCTCTTGTTTATCTGCGTCTACGCTCCACGACTCATAAATAAGGCTCTTTGACAGAGACACAGATAGACTTTGTGTCATTCGTCAACCTGCTGCTCATTCCCACCAGCTGACCCCCCCAACAACCCCCCAAACGTTCCCATTTGTGTTCCACCTCCATCAAACAAAACAAAAAATCCATTCAAAAACACAAACATACTCAGTATAATATCTTTATAAATAGCATCCCACCCATGTTTCTTCAATAACATGTAGGAGCGTGCAGTTTTTCTTTGGTTTCTTTTCCACAAGCTAACTGCACTGAATGTTCAGTCTCCGCAGTCAGCTGATTGCCCAGGGCTTGTATTATTTTAGATAAGAGATTGTGAGCCAGTTTGGTACAATAAAGACACATTGTTATTCAGACAGACCCAGGTGGAAACAGCAGACAGACACCCTGATGACAACACTGTTTAAACAGATGTCAGGTGTCACTTGGACTCAAGTTTTCCATGGCTAACAGTGCTTTGGCTCAACTTTAACTCACTCGGCGGCAACGTGATACTAATAACTACAATTAGGGTACTACGGTATTTGATATACTGCCATGTAAAAACTGCTTCTATTCTCCACTTTGAATATATTATAGAATATCAAGCAACAGGGACTCAAGCCGGGTTTTTTTGTATTGTGTGATATGTCTTGCAGCCTTAAATCCATCTGGATTTCACTGAAAGCAGTGCTGCCTGACCGTGCCACATTTCCCCTGTGTGTGTGTGTGTGTGTGTGTGTGTAGTTTGATGAGCTGATTTCAGCTCGGAGATTGGCCTGCCAGTCTAGAGAGAGTCTATCTATAGGCCCACTGAGACATCTGCAGCAGCTGGCCAACACAGTCACCAGGCAAACATTCATTTTAGGCTACACAGAATGGCAGGATGTCTAAATGAAAGAGGGGGAATAGATAGAATGAGTGTGTGCTTTTTGGTGAATGACAGGGGAGATATTTGGAGAGGTAAAGCCTACTGTTAAGGCAAACAGGGAAATGAATGTGAAATGAGGTAGAATGTGCTGCATAATTCATTATAATTTAGCAAACAGAGAGTAATGACCGGAGGAGTGCTCATCTCTTTAAAAAATGGAGGGCAATAAAGAATGCAAATATTTAAATAAAAGAGAGCTGAAGAAGTGGACAGAAAGGCAATGCCACATAAATTACCTTTTTTGTCAACACAACAGTTTGTCAACACATAAAACATTTGTAATAAACATATTCTCTAAGTGGCTGAATGATTATTGACAACATACAGTATTTAGTTTGTTTTCCCTACATTATCTAATCTTTCAAACAATATCCGCTCATAGGGACTAAAGCATGATTCATGTTTTTTATGGTTATGTTTAGGAACTCAGTGCACCTGGTTAAGGTTAGGGAAATTTCATGGTCTTGGTGAAGAAAGAAAACCTCCAAAGGGAGATATACTGTATCTCCTAACCCTCCTACTCTGATGATTCATCATCTACTGTGTTCGGTTGCTCATGTATACCATTATATATATTTTTGGGTTAAGTGGGTTTATAGCAGCAGTCTTTTTGTATAAATAGATCTATTCCTTCTGGTGAAATAAGATGTAACCCATAACATTTACTTGCTCCATCACTATATTCAGATGGTCTTTCTGTCAGGGAATTTGATTGTACCCTTGTAGTGGATATGAAGTTGATAGCTTTGAGTTTCAGGTTGTAAATATTGTAAATAGCTTGATATGTGCCCTATATGTCGATGTAATCGATTGACTCAACCTGTGATCCACACCTGGGTCGAATCAGGTGAAGTCTATATATGGACGTCATGGCTACATGCTGAATATTACCTGATGAAGTCCAAACTTTGTAATTGTTCTCAGTAAATTGCCTTTTTGGGAGCCTCTATTTAGCGTGCAAGTGTTCTTTGTTCTTGGTTATATATTGAAAAAGTCAAAAGTGACTTGAAGTATGAGACACCATGTATTCTTCATAACGGTAACATTTAACCAAAACCACTATCTTTCCCTAACCTTAAACAATGTGTTTGTGTTGCTGAAACGTATTCAATCTAGTCAACATCATGCACCTGAAGAAATCGTAGTACTTTCCTTCCCTGGAAAAATGTTGCCACTGAACATAATCCACATCGCAATTATTTTTCTTGTAGATGTACAAAAACTGCAAGAACAGACCATTTCAGTTTCAATACAGTAAAAGACATCACTTCTTCAAATTTACCACAACTATGTCTAAGGTTGAATATAATGGTAGGTTAATAGAGAGCAGCTGAAATGACTGAAATTTAAAGAAAGAGGGAACTAGGGGCAGTGAAAAAGAAAGTGACAGAACATTAAACTAAAGATGGAAAAGATGGATGGATTTTGTGATTTAGAAGAATGGTGTAAGTGATGTACAATTACAGAACAGTTGTTCATACTGGGTTCAAACAGGCTGGGTTGTGTATGAGCCAGGACATCGACTGGCCTCAGGGACTTTTCCCTGCACTCCTTCACTCAAACAAGTGACAAGCATCCACTGTGTGTGACAGCAGAGAAAAACATCGTAAAACTGCCTCAGTGCTCCTGTTTGAGCTGAAAAAGCGAAAAGATAAGGGGGGAGGAATGTGCAGAGAAAAAAAAGGGGAAATTTACAAGTTGCAGGTCTAAGCACAGAGTACGTCAACACTCATCAGCCTCCATCAATCTGGGAAACTCACTGGCTGTCTAATCCAGGGCTCAGACCTCATGTAGTATTCATATCAGCAGCAGACTGGACATGGAAATAGATTCTGTGTCAGTGTACCAGATTTGCGTCAGACGGATCACAAATAACTCCCACATATGCCCTATTCTTTCTTGGGCAAAAGGCAAGAAACACAATAACACCCATAAGCACACACATCATGCTCATTCACATATATCCACACACACACACACACACACACACTGGTTGACAGAGAGAGTGGTTGTTCTTCCGAGTCCTCCCTCGGCCAGCAGCTCTGAGACGCCATGGGTCTATATTTCAAAGGCCAAGGTCAGAACGGCCTGCATTCACCAGGAAGTTACACAGTAATGAGACCAATTAGGAGGCTGCCGCAAGGAGGTATTTAATCTCTCTCTGTCTCCATCCCTCTCAAATCCCTTCGAGAATAAAGCCTCACTTTGTCCTTGGAATTGATCCTCATTTTTACAAAAACCTTAAAAACAATAAATACAGCTTCTCCTTGGATTCGGCTGTTGGCTGCAGCTGTCATATGACTCTTTTCCCACAGCCGGGCAACATGGCACCACTTTCGATTCACTCTCTCATTTTCACTCACATCACACTCCCTCACTGTCAACTACGCTCTCTTTCTCCCACCCTCTGTTTTTCCCAGACTTTTTGTATCTCACTGTCCTTCCCTCACTCCCTCCCTCCCTCCTTTTCTCTCTCCGGTTCACTCCCATCATCCCAGCGTCCCATATGAGAGATCACACACACACACACACACACACACACACACACACACACACACACACACACACACACACACACACACACACAGTTTGATTCCCATAGTGGCCAGCATGTGTCCATTAACATGTGTGCTGTTCAACCTTGGCTGAGACACTGAACATCTGCCTACTCACTTTATCAACCACTGGTAGCAGAAGTACAATATATCTTAGTTAGGTAGTATGTACAAGTTTAAGTCTTCCATTCAAACTTTTACTAAAGTAAAACACACATCACATCCAATCCTTCTTTTTGTCATTGTTTTGGAGGTAAAGCTTGAGGGAAACATTTACATGATCAGCTTACCGACATACATCCTTCTCACTCCCAACTGGAAAGAAGAATTCAAATTCATTCAATGTCTGTTACAATAAAAATATCTTTTTTTTTTGTTGTTTTTTTTAAGCCTTTATACCCGCTAAATGTCACATAAAACAAGTCAAGCACTTAAAATGCAGTAGGACTCATTGTGCAGCAGAGTGACTCTTGTCTGTAGCTCACTGAGGTGAAACTAATCTTAACTGTTAAATATACTGTTGAGAGGTAATTTACTTTAACGCATAAAACTGCATCGTATTTCATATTGTGGCGAACATGGGAAGAGAAGTTTTCAACTTGAACAGTTCAGGGAGAACGTCACCAATCTTGCACACATCACTTGGGAACTAATTGTATAAGAAGGGATGACACGTGGAAAAGTACATGAAAACACTGCAGAACACAGCGTAAATTACAATAACACCAGTAAGAATGCAGTACATATTGGCAGGCTTTCCCACATGCCTATTCCCTGGCATGGTACAATATGGTCATTAAAGGTATCCTGTGGAGGTTTCGACCACTAGTAGTGCTGTGGAGCAATGTTCTTAAGAGTGGATTACCTTTTTGTTACCTTTAGCACATGGTGATGTGATACACAATAATGCTGATGATTTTAAACATTGCACTGATCAACAGTTGGTGGTGGTTTAAAAGGTCAGAAATGTAGCAATGTGCCAACCTAAGCAAGGAGGAAAACAAAAACACAGCATGCAAAAAGGAAAAATGCATTTAACATGCTATTAACAGTGTGTTCACACTATATATGGATACAAAGTTGTAGGCAGTCTGGTTTCTCATGAATCTGTAATTCTGTGGGTGTGTTGTGTTGAGCACGTAATTTACATGCTCTACTCCGACTGGGCAGTTGTTTTCTGAGGTAGCTGCCATACTAATGAACCAACACTTTTGGCGATTTGTTTCCACACATCGTCATTCTTTTAAGGGTCTTGGCAGCTCGTTAAATACACATTGTAGAAAAACTAGAGACTGTGATGATCAGCTTTTCCTCTGTTTTGTTTAGAGTTATTTCACATAGTGGAGTGGATTAGTTAACGCTGTGCTTCCGTCTCCACATGAATCAAAACGAGTGTGATTGGCTCTCGTTGGTTGTCGCTGGCACCGGGTCAGAGGACATAAAGTTGAGCTTTTCTCAACTTTCCCTTGTAGTGTTGCTGGGTGCTTTCTGCATCTCTCTAGCTCAGTGGGTGTCACTGGACTGTAAAGCCAGGTCTCATTTACAATGAATAGTTTCTGTCCCTGTCCCAGTTTATGAGTCCGTATTTTAGTGAGAAACACTGAATATAAACATCAGCAGTTTACAAAAAAAAAAATCCACAGAGTACCTTTAACTCTTATCAACACAGTAACTATAACTGTCAAATTATGTAGAGGCATAAAAAGTACAAAACTTAGCTCTGAAACTTAGCTCTGAAATGTAGTGGATATAAACATATATAAAATGTAAATACTGAAGTCAAGTTAAATTACTGCACAACAGTTCAGTACTTAAGTAGATCTGCTTACTTTTCCATAACTTCCCTTAACTCATCTCAGAGGTTCAGCTGGCTAAAATGTGCATGTACACAAACTAAGTCAGAAAACTACTGAACAGTCCACTTTCAGGACATTTCATAATGAGAATTGCAGGAAAAAACTAAACCACTGAACCGGTAATTTTTCATTTACCAGAACAACAAATCACGTTGTTAAACTGCAGGTACTTAGACTCTGTGAAATCCTCCAGCAGGTCTTTGTTCTCATTCTTCTGGTGAAAGCAGCTTTGCTGCTGACACACACCAGACGTCATGACCCTGTTCCCAACGCGTCCAAACCCTCTCCCTGTTCTTAACAACTCAGCTCTTCCTGATGTTTTGTTGGCTGATGCTCTGCAGACCAACACAGAAAGGAATCAACAGTCGAAACTGAAAAGGAGTCGGACAAAAACACCTCAATCAAAAGCATCAAAGCCATTTTCTGAAATGAATAGGGAAGTTTGGATGGTGGTTTGACTACCTTTCATTGGTGCACTCTGAGAAAAGCCCTTGCTAAACAGAGAGACAAAAGCAAATGGATGATGTGGATTCACTTTGCCCAGTGGCATCACAAAGAGAGTTTGTTCTTATAAACTTTACTGGCAGTGACTGGACACATTCATAATGTCAAGGGGAGGATGGGAGAGTGCACAGAATGGGTAGAAGAGGACACTGAAAAGAATAGAAACAATAACAATTGAAAAAAAGATAAAAGTAAAAAGCGGGACCAGTAAAAAAGTAAGTAACCTGGAAAAAAACTTTGGCTCAAGCACTGTAGGGAATCTGTGCTTGATAAATTGTACTGAATATCCATGATTTGAAATCAAATCAAATAACAAATCAAATAGACTTTTCATTTCTTCGAAGCAGTGGATGTCTGCATGTTTTTTTACTGTATGCAAGGCAGCCATTTGCTTCCATTCTTTTCAGTATGTTATGAAAATCAACTTGCAGACACTTGAAACTTGCTTGAGATCAGTAATCCATCACAGTTAACATCATGTCTGTCTGTTGTCAAAGATACGTTATCATTGCCTTGTGGTCCAGTGCAGCGATTTCACATCTATCACTTTCAACTGCTTAACTACTTAACAATAACATAACTGACCAAAATAAAAGGATTTTATTTTAAAGTAACATAGGGAATCAGATGGCAATCTAAAAAGTCTGGAAGGTAGATAAGTAAATAATCTGGAAAGTGATCAGCAGTTATTTAAAGTGTACATAATTAATAGTAAATAAGCTGCAATATTAAATAAACAGTTTATTTTATTGTTCTTTCAACACTTATCTGAACCTCTTACATCTTGCTGTCAGGTTGCCAGTCTCAGACACTTAGTCTGGACAGTGTCTGGGGTCAAGGCCCTCCTACAGAGCCCTCCTGATAGGTCACATCCTGTCCAAAGGGGGAGAAAGGGGGAGAAGGGGGGGTGCTGCTGTTACCGTGGGAGGTGGTAGGCTGAAGGTCAGAGGTCGGCGCTGCTTTCTCAGGTTTCAAAGCTTGCTGGGGGCTGAGGTCGCGGGGTCACTGTGGGTAGTTCAGCTCTAGTTAGGGCGGCTGTGTCTTTGTGGATGACGGTAATGCTTCCGCAATTAAACACTAAAAATGGAAGCATTTATATCCCCTGGTGAAAGAGGGGGACAGTGATGATCATCAGGACAACCAGTCATGTGATCCGTCTCTTGGGGCTCCTTACCTACTGTTCAGTGCAGCACACGCTCAAACAGAGATTTTGTTTGTTGTTTTGTTACTGCGGGATTACAGAGCAATCAATCATTGAGGGCAGCGCTGCTTTTGACTTGAGTGGACAAACACAGTCTCAGTGTGAGCTCACTGTCAGGAATAAGAGACGACTAGGTCTGGCAGATTCAGGAGTGTGTGTTAGTAGTTTTGATAGTGGTGATGAATGGTGGACTGGTAAAGACAAATGAAGTTTATAGAAGAAACGCCATAGAAGAAAGTACTGGATAAAGAAAATATCCTGAAAGTTGGTGTAACTTGGAGATGGAGAGTGATCAAAAGATATAAAAGAAAGGGACTTGGGAGAGCAAAGAGAGAAGAAGGTAAAGGTCATTCTGCTGGCCAGGGTATGAAGAATAAGTCATTGTGTTTTGTATTCGATTGGAGGAGTGAATGCAGATATTCAGAAGTGGGATAAAGGGCAACTCTGGAAAGAGAGTGAAGTGGGGGGTGAAAAGAGGGAGTGAGTGAGTGTGGGTGTGGAAGAAACAAAAGAAGACAAGTGAAGACTGCCAAGAGTGAAGAAGGACAAAGAGGCAGAGAGACAGTTCATAAGAGCACAAATGAAAAGAACCTGTAATAAAACGTTTAGAAGAAAAAGCGGGGAAGAACTAAAACTACGTAAAAGGTACAAGTTGAATCCTGTTTTTCAAATGGGCTGTAAAATTGCTCCACTGCACAGGGACAGGGAAGTAGAGCACTTCTGCAGGTGTTATCTCAGTCACTGATAAAGAGCTTTGCGCACAGCGTGGCGTGAGGCAAGGAGCCGGGGCTGCATAGGGAGAGAGGGACATGCTTACGTAACTGGCCCTGTAACTGCCAACAGCTGGCTTGGTCTGGGCTTGCAGTGCTAAAGCCTCTAAGGGTCCAAATCCAGATTTCATGTGTCTATTAGAGCAGAGAGGAGGACACAGAGTCCCTGGACATGAGTGGTTCTGTTTCCTGTAAAGATACATCTCCTCAGCCCAAGCATATGTGTTGATCCAGTGCCAAAGAACTGAGAAAGACACCACAGTCTCTTTAATTAATGATTCATTTCAAACAGTTTGAAACAAATGATGAGGGAATGTAACATTTCCCAGCTTCAGACACTGACCGGTTATTAAAATGGATCAACATAAGGTAAACTTTATATCTTCATTGCATCACTGCAAGATGAAAAGTTGATGGATGTGAAGGAAATATGATGCTATTAAACCTGCAATATCTAATAAGTGTTTTTCTCTAGATAAACTGTTCCAATCAGAAACATTTCCAACAAATAGTGCAAATTAAACCACAAATTATATAATTTATAGTTGCAATTTCAGACACTCATATAGGTATTTTTTCTGTTCATCACGTCTTCCAAAACCATTACTGTTGCACAAATAAAAGTGTTTTATGATCTGACATGGCTATGGTTGAAGTTAGGTTAGGTTTAGGCACAGAAAACGACTCGGTTAGGGTTGGGGAACATTGTGGTTTAGGTTTAAATGACTACTTTGTTAAGGTTAGGCGACCTTTGTCGTCACTGTTAAAAAAATACTTTGTTTAAGATTAGTGAACAATCATGGTCTTGGATAAAGGAAACTAACCTTTAGTGTCGGAAGGAAACAGGAAGCAAACAGTGGTCTCCCATGTCAAAGTCCGACCCATCCAACCACCCCAACCTTCTCCCTCTGCAGGCTTTGTGGCTCTGTAACAATGTCACACTTATTCCTCTTTTGCATCTGATGGAAAGAAGTTGTCATTTCTAGGGCAGCCAGAGGGCTTTGTCACTTGAACAAAAACAAATGTTTTTGCACACTAGCTGAAACAACTGATGCTTTCATTTTTCCTGGGAGGACAACATTTCTCGTAAGAATTGATAACCACAAGCTCACACAATCTTGCATGTGTGGAAAAAAATTATCAATGTTTACTTTTGCAACAAGGTACACTTTGGCACATTGGTCCTGTTGAGCTGGTCAGTCCACTAATGAGTCACAGGGGTGGGTAAATAATCAGCTTCCACCTCCAACATTATCAGTAACCACAAAAACTGCAGACTGATTCATTGGCGTTTGTTTACTCTGGAAATAAAATTGCACTTTTCTTGATAATGTAATTTTTGCTCTGAGGTTTGGAAACAGTCACAGTGTGCGATCAATATTAAACCCTGTGAGTCACTTGCGTGTTATCTGAGCTGCCTTTGTCCTGTGTAAATCAGTCAAACTGAAGGCTATTGGATTTGCAGTCCAAACAGTGGTGAACGACGGGACAACATCAAGGCTGGGACATAAATGTGTGTATGCATATGGATACAAGAGTACAAACACACACACACCCTCTGTAGCTTTATTTGTCCCATATGAGAGATCAAAGCACTGCGGGCTGTCAGCGATAAAACTGAGAATGAGGGAACGCCAACAAAATAAACTGATAAAGAGAGAACACGTGATAGAGGCAACAGAAAGAAAGGGGAAGCACAGAGTAAAGAGATATAAACAGTAAAGGACAACGAGACAAAGAAGAAAGGAGAGAAAAATATTCACATATGTCCCTGAGTAAATGAGGTCACTACATGAGCCGTTTCTACACAGAGAACAATGTATGTCTCTGGAGGCCAATCAGATAACATCAGCCAAGTGGGCTGCAGCTGTGAGCCAATCACAATCTCAGTTAGTGACATCAGACATACAGTTGGATTCAAACCAGGGAATATCCACTGAGGAAGTACAAAAAACATTAAAAAGGTGGTTTCTCAATCAAAACCTTATTGAATTAGACCCTAAAGTCTTTACTCCTACGTTCCAGTTTCATCAGCAGTATCACTTACTGGAGTCAGGGAAGGACTCATTTTCATTCCCCAGATACAATCTGGCACTAAATGCCGAAACCAAGTACAGTAACAGGCAACTTGAGAAGCTCTGCAAACAGCAGATGCTCTCCTTATCAAGAAGCACAGAGCATCTGGTTAATGACTGAACATCATAGAATATAAATCCAAAGTGTTTACCAATGAAACCTTAAAGACTTTGTGTGAAATTCTGACATAACTCAAGTCAATGATTAAATTAAATCCTCACTGGAGAAGAGTTTCCATTGTGTGGCAGAGCTGGAGATAAGGAACAGATATGGAGCCACTTCTGTCATCACATTGTATCTAAAACAGGTTAATTATCTTTTAAACTGTATGTTCAGCCAACAACAGAATGTAATTATACAACCTCTCTCTGTCTTTACCTCTTCAAAAACCCAATACATTGTAAAAGCCATACGTGATAAGCACACACATGCAGTTGTGTGTGAATGAAGCAATGAACTGCATGAACCACAATGACAACGTTGTTTACAGTACTGCTCTACATCCACAACTGGAGAAATCACAATGGAGATATAGCATTTTTCTTTTCTTTTTTTTTTTATTTGTTATTTGAGCTAAATACATTAGGTATAATGTTTACCAGGTCTATCAGGTGCAAATTTAGCATTTTGAGGCTGATGGAAATTTCAGGACTTGGTCATACACCAAAGTACTGGACAGATTAAAATATCAACCTGATGATGGGGCTAATTGAAAAGTCAGAGAATCAACAAAGTTATAATTCATCCTGAGGGGGACATGAATGTTAGTATTGAATTTCATTGCAATCAACCCAATAGCTGTCAAGATATTTGACTCAAAACTAAATGTCTACCTGATTATGGCTCTAGAGGTAACATCAGGGGATCACAAAATTGCAGTCCATCCAAAATATTTTGAGAGATATTACCATCCCTAGAGCCACGCTGCTAGTGTGGATAAACATAATAAGCAATAAAATTTAACATATAAGCATTAGGACAGACCGAACCACAAGCAAATCTACAGGAAACTAAAGGCTCCCTTGCGATTTTGGGCTTTCTGGGATGAAAGTTGACATTTGTGAGAAAAACGTGGTGAAATCTTTGGCTGTCAATCCAAAACCGTGGTCTTTGACTGCACTGTGAGACATGTGCACTGACAGCTGATGTGGAGCTTTGATGACCAAAGACAGCCGCAAAGTTCTGACACAAATTTAAGACCAAATTCTCCCAATATGACTTCTGCTACACCCCATGTCCAAGACCAAACCAATCAGAGTACAACATGAAATGACACAGAATATACTAGCTGGTGGGACATTTTGTAAGTGCGTTTTAAAAAAAAATTAAGTTTACACACTCGTTCTCCATAATGTCCATGGTACATAAAAACCAAAATGATTGAGCTGAAACAAAAAAGTAGTTTGTGTGACTTTGTTTCATTTATAAGCAGCACAGATGGATGACACCTATTGATGTTGTGCCTCTGCTTTCATATACTTTTTTTCTATTTACATCATAGCACTAATCTTCAGTGCACAATCTGACATGCAAAAAATTCACATGATCATTGGTGCTGCACATTATATGGGCGCTTTCAGAGGAATAGAGGAATGGTGTGAGAGCACTCAAACACGGACAAAGAACTATGTCAGGCTGACAAAATGGCAAAATTACTTCAGAAAGAAAATGCTTGAGGTATCACAGTTTGTAGTAACTTTCATAATAAAGATGTGGATGAAAATCAAGGCTACAGCTGAAGCACCTACACGGTCACATTTGCATGTGCAAGTGCAACGACGTGGACATCCAAACAGTTCGCCTGAAGGAAAGACACATGTTCCACAAACCACAGGACAGATGTTCTTGAGGCAGAGATGGGCCTCTTTATAGCAAAACACTGAGCTGTTCAAAGAGGCCCCGCTGACCCCGGCACAGAGAGACTCAATTAGCTTCCCATAATGAGACCGCACTGTGGGGGGTGTTTATATAAGCTTATTAAAACATAATCCTGCTAGCAACGCCATACTGTAGCATGCCAGACAGGCCACTCCTGCTACCACAGTGTTAGCTAACAGCAGGTTAGTAGCTTTAGTCCTCAGAGGGAAGGAGAGAGCCTTAACTCTGATTAAATATTCTTTCATAAATTCTATTAATAAATGTTTCAGCTCTGTTGGGATAAAACCAACCTAACCCCTGCAAAGTAATCTCTGTTCCCTTCACTTTTTTTCCTAATAGACTCTAGACACTTGATATTAATGACCTTCAATTTACTGTGCCTCATATCTTTCCTGTCTTGGTTCAATAGTATAGAAGCTCTGTATTCCCCACATCTGTTACAGTATAACTATATAATTACATAACATTATATAATTACAGTATAATACAGGTGGTGAGAACTACATTGAAACATACAGTGAGCCATATAATAATACGCTGCTGTCACACAAGACCACCAATGACCCATATTCAGATGTTTGTAAGAGTGAAAACAAAATGTATGCCTTGTATGAGTTAAGAGATTTTGCAGTATAAACCTACTAACTTGTACATGATCAGCGAAGAGAATGGGAACATAGTGCTGCAGACTTCTTGTGTTTATAGGCGTGTGTATAGAGAGAGAGACACCTGCAGTGTATGCAGCCAACCAAATGTCAGAACAAAATTCATTGCTGCACTGAGAACATTATACAGAAGTTCTCCCAAACATACTATATATTTACTCAGTATTCCAGAAGCTGTCAGAAGCTCGTTTTAAAGGTTTGCTTTCTTACAGAAGGAAGATCCATAAATCGGAATAGCAATATGTCTGTCTATCAGGGCACAAATGGTTCCTAGAAATGCTGAAAAAAATCTTTGTGACACTGGCTGACTATAGATTGAAGCAATAGAGGCAATGTGATCTGTCTGAGGCCACAATTTTAAAACTCTTTGCTTCGTTCAACATGGTTTCGTCTTATTTGGTTGTGTTTTGCCTAGAAAACAGACACAAAGGAGCTGAATGACTAATGTACATGCTACATAACTGCAACATCCCTGGTTCGATTCCAGCCAGAGACCTTTGTTGCATGTCATCTCTCTCATATCTCTCTCTCTTGTTTCCTTCTTCTCTGCCCACTGACTGATAATGGCAAAAAAAAAAAATCTTAATAAAAATAAAAAACCAAAGGAGCACAAATTACTATATTATTATAAGAACATGATACATGAACATGTTATCTACGTATGTTTTGCCAGATTTGGCCAATAGAGGAAGAATATACAGTACAGATAGAGGCCCAATAATCAAACCCTTGGGGAATATACTGAAATGTGGCTATAATATCATGGTTGTGGATTTGGGAATACACAGTGGAGTGAGGAACATTGTACCACTGTAGCTGGTCACTACCTCCCCATCCACCCAACTGGATGGATCTTATTTCCATGCGCACCAAATTCTGCACAGAGGGAAGAAGAGTATGTGAATGAAAATTTTACTTATCTATGTAAACTGGCACCTCACCACCTATGTGGAGTTATTCAGGAGTACTGACTGATGCAAAGCATGGCGGGTGTCAATGTGACTTGTGTCTGCTCACTAAAACATCTTCATCAATACTTTACCTGGAAGAGCACCGAGGAAGAGGTACAAGAATATAAGTAAGAAATAAATTCAATTAGACCTACAGAATTGCCCATAGTTTTTTTTTGTGTGTGTGAAAATGAACATGTCAAATGACCTAGTTCATTTCTCACACACAAACCTTAACACCATTCTCACCTCTTAGTAAACCTGATGTGTCATAATCACTAAGCGTGAACATATGAGAACGTGAGAACAAGTCACTGAAGTAAAAAGACTTTGCTCCAGGAAGGTTACGAGAGAGAGTCTGGGGTCTTCAGCATAATTTGAAAGCTGATTTCTGTCAAGAATAATGAACTGTACTCAATTGCTGGTTAACTCTATATGTGGCTGTCTTTTAATCAGGGCCCCAGACATATTGCATCGCATTACAAGAGCTTGGGCAACAGTTAATCCTAAAGACAAAGTACAAAGTGGACCACAGTCTACTGGTTGGATGTCTTCCCACCCCACAAACCTGACCCACGTAGTTAATGTCCTGCATTAATCCCGCCCTGTGGGCTGAGCTCCAGTCATTATGCTGGCAATTATCTGAGGGGTGCCGGAGAAATCCTTCACCAACTTTAAGACATCAAAACTGATTACGGAGCTGCTCTTTCATGTGGAGTCAGAGTTCAGTTGTTACCTAAATGATTCTCAGAAGTTATGTAAGGAAGTGGTTTTACAGGAGGGAGAAGTTCAACAACCATCTGACATTTTACAGTTAAAGCAGGTTACAACCAACTGGGTCACCCATTTAATACCATTATCTCCTCAAACAATACTCATTTAAAAGGGATATCTACAACTATTCAGCACCCAGGGTCATAGTTACCTCTGAGGACGATGAGGTCATGTCAGTGTCTATGGGAATTGGAGGTTTGATGACACGAAGTTTACATTCTTCAATTACACACATACTAGTTTTATTTTAGGCTGATTTTAATATTTTTAGACTAAATATCCTTAAAGAATAGTTCAACATTTTGGAAAATATGCTTTTTGCTTTCTTGCTGAGAGTTAGCTGAGAAGATTGATCCTATTGCTATCACATAGAGAGGAGTATTGATCTTCTCATCTAACACTTATCTAGCAATAAGAGAATAGGCATATTTCCCAAAATGTCAACATATTCCTTTAAGATTTTTAGGAAAAAACAAAATAAACCAGAATAAAATGGATTTAGTGTTCTCTACCATGCGTACAAATGATAGAGAAGACTGAAAAACAGACCATAATGTATGGAGATAAAATTTACACATGTTAAATAGTGTGAATTTGTGATTCTTTTTAAACAATCTTTTTAAATTTTACAGTTTTCTTGGTGGCAGGGTAATTTAAGTGGGCAGAGTTGTTCTTTAGGAACTGGACTTATGACCTCATAAATAATGACAGAAACTAGAGCTACAGCTTTTCTTAACTGTGTAGCCCTATTGAACTAAATCTGTCAAAGTGGAAGCCATGTTGGTTTCACCCCCATAAACCTGTGACCATGAAATGGCTCCATTGCATACAGTCACATCACCACTGAATGATAATATTTTGTCAGTTCCACAGTCTTTGGGGTTTTTGGTGATGCTGGCTCATTGACATGTTTTATGTTTACATATAGTTGCACAGATACACCCACATACTGTATGTTTGCTTAACACTGAGCACACCTGTTTTCTAAAGTAGTGAATTCCCTTTTGCACCTTAGGGGATAGTTTTGGTATGTGGATTAAGCAGAGCAGTCTAAATTAGTGGAAAGACACTTACACATAGCTACACAGTCAAATCATCTCACTGTGAGATTTAAGAGGTGTTCCAGGCTCATTGATTATGTCTCCTGTCCGTTGGTTTCATGACTGACAGTTGAAGGTTCCTGCCACAGACAATAACCTGTATTTCTAGTAGACAGGTAGGTATTACTGTCAAACACACACAAACCACACAGCTAAATCACACAGAGATACAGCAGGCACAGTATACAGGACATTTCACAAGATGGCTGCTTTGCTAAGACACAACAGTAGGGTTTCTTGCTAAAATATTGGTGGAAAGCGGAGGCAATGTGACTATCATAATTAAGCCACTTGGCACCACTCCTACTGTAGTTTCACCCACTCTGAGGCTGGACAACATAATCATCTGCAGTCTGCCAGACAACACAAAGTCTCTTTTAGCTGCCTACCCTATCATTAGCGCTTCTAAACAAGTACAAGATACCTAGCTAACTGTCATTCTCTGCCCATTGTTGTATACTGTGGTGTAGACATGTAACTATGAATAGGAGGAAAAGCCTATTTTGGGCAATTATAATCATCTGATCCAGCATAGTTACAAGTCTTGGTGCCGACAAAACCTGTGAGGCTAAATCTTTGAAGTCAGATTTAACCCTTTCCCAATTTTAGAAACTGACTGCATCTGAAATTGTTAACTTATTAACAATTCACTATTCACTGCATAGGGAACACTATATAGAGGACTATACAGTGAGTCACATGGCAAAATCAAAAAACTATTTTGGACACTACTCAGGTCATTACTCTCGTCCAGCAGTCATCTACATTTACTTTTTATTTTTGTCCTCACAGTTCATGATGGTAGTTGTAACTCTTGGTTAGTGACTGTTGTTTGTATGCTTCTTTTTACATTGCTCTTTATGGTAATTTGAGTCCTCTATATAGGGTATAATAATTCTCAATAGACATTCAGATAACAGTACAAAATGGCAAACATAAAATGAAATAGCAGTCTATATAGTAGATAGTGATCTCTTTCAGAGATCTCCTTCAGTCTGCTGATAGTGTATCTTTATGAACAAAGTTCGATGTGTTTCTCTGCTTTAAGTATGTTAAAGTTTTGTAAGGCACCAGGTACAGATTTGACAATAAACTATTAACCTACATTTGGTTAGAAATTTCTGTCTTCATGCCATGAAGTTCACACAAAGTCACCTGGTTCCTTTTTCTTACATATACAAAGCATATAAGCTCTGTCAACTAACATATTCATAGTCTAATAACCTTTGACCTCAGAAACAAGGCATGTAACAAGCACTTCTCCACTCTTAATCATCTAATCATTTTCTCTTCAGTGTGATGGACAAGATAAGATATCTCCATGGAAGACAATGAAAACCGGTTAAATATTTCACATTTTTATTTTGTTCCTCTCATACAGCTCAGCAAACTGCTCAGACATCAACTGAAACACTCATACCATAAAGTACCATTCAGGCACTGGACATGACTGAGTCAATTATATATGTACACAGATTTATCCTGATGACATTACAAACATCATAAATGAGTACTATGTAACATACATAATGACATACGACATTTCATAAATCTGCTCTGTATTGCTGATGATCAGTTATTGGCCCAGAAGGAACAGATAAATAGACAGAGCTGAATGACAGGCTTCTGAAAAATAAGAAGCAAACATAGAATCAGTCTCCTTGGTGGTTTCACCTCATTTACTGTATAATTTCAGAAGAGGAGAGAGCTCCAATATACTGACCGACAAAAATGGATAATTGTTTGTTTAAGGCCCTCACTATAATGACAAAGAAAGACCCTGTGATCATCCAAACCAGTGGTGTAGTGCAAGGCAGCCACTTCTGCTACTGATTAAAGTCCAGCACCGCTAATGCTCTACCTGCTCAGACACCTATTAAAAGGAAAATTCAGGAGGTAAACACTCATCGTATACCCTACTCTTAAGTTTTCACACCACTGGTCCAAAGGCCATTGCATGGCAGTGATGTGTTTGGACTGTGTGTGATAAGTGCAATGTACAGTGGCACCATGCAACTTATTGCTGCAACCTTGTAACAGTGACAATGTTTTATGAAAAACTCAGTCAAAGTGAACAACTGAAATGTCTCAGTTTGCCAAAACCTACAGCAGACATCTTTTTAGTTTAATATCCTGTGCAGGAATTTTATTCTTTTCATTAACGTTTTATAGTATCAATCCAGTAGGTGCGTATTGGTGAGGAGCTTGCAGACCTCTAACTGTGTGGCTCGACTAACAATGTGACATCTGTATCAACACTTACAAATGTGGCACAGACACAGGCTGGTGTAGAGAAAT
This sequence comes from Thunnus maccoyii, assembly GCF_910596095.1. Taxonomy (NCBI): domain Eukaryota; kingdom Metazoa; phylum Chordata; class Actinopteri; order Scombriformes; family Scombridae; genus Thunnus; species Thunnus maccoyii. The sequence continues at coordinate 19,671,475 of NC_056538.1, forward strand.
CCCTACAAGAAGAAGTACAACATGCATTGTTCAAACCAGTCGTACGCATCCTCAAGAACTCATAGATTTCATAAAAATTTATACTCATATACATTTGATTGTAATCCAAAAGACAAGTTAAAATAAATCTGGTCAGAAGCAGATTTTACTATTTTGTCATTTGAGATTTCTCTGATTTAAGAAAACAAGGTGTGTGACTGGTTTTGATTTTCTGCAGTGAAATAATTGCATCTTTGATTTGAGCATTTAAGCTGATCAGTTTATATTAACTTCATGTTTTGAATTCAGTGAAATAAAGATATCTATCAGAGGTGGTGGGGGCTGAATTACAGTGTAGAACACATAAAATCATATACTTTGTTAAAGAATGGTACCAAACCAGACATAAAGGAGGAGTATACTTTTAGTACATAACATCACCGTCTGAACACCTCCCCTCCAAGGCAGCTCACATTTCCTTTGGACAAGTCCAGTATGATATGCAGTTCCATCATGCGCCATAAAATTTTATTAGCTCCATAATTTTTGGTTGAATGCTGGTCAAAGTCATATTAACAGTTCAAACTGGCTCTGAGGAGCAGACAGTGGTTACAGCCTCTCAGTCTTTCAGGCATCAAGAAATCAGGAGAAATCAGGAAGGGATGTTTTCTGCCCAACCTGCAACCACTACAGCCCAGAGGAAATGCTCTGCCTCTGTTGAACTGTTGCTCCATTGATCAAAGTAATTTTTGGACACATCTGGGGTCGTCCAGGTGAGCCTGAAAACAGAAGTCCTTATATCCAACTCAGTCCTCCTGAACAAGTTCCAGTTTTATCATCGGACACAGGAAGATTGTCTTCTCATTCCCTACTGGACGCACACGTACTTTTTCCACCAGGACTTTGAGAGCATCTTCATCTTATCAGCTGTGCTGCGGACCTTCCTCTCCCGCCGGGCTCTCCTGTCAGACTGCCGCAGCCCCACAGCGATAGCTGCATCAAACACCTCCTTCAGATTCTTTTGCGTGAGCGCCGAGCATTCGACGTACGTCACTGCCCCAATTTTGTCTGCCAGCGCTCTGGCGTCTTCCTCTGCCACCGGCCTCTCCCGCCGCCTCGCCAGCTCGATCAGAACCTTGACGTCCTGCCGCAGGTCGCACTGTGTGCCAACGAGGAGGACGGGTGTGAGAGGGCAGCGGCGGCGGATTTCGGGGACCCATTTCTCCCAGACGTTTTGAAAGGAAGCTGGGCTGACCACACTGAAGCAGAGCAGCAGAGCGTCGGTCCGACTGTAGCAGAAGTGGCGGAGTTTGTCAAACTCATCCTGTTGGAGACAGAGACAGATACTGAGCAATGTGGTTTTGTGTTTGCAAAGGAAAATTCTCCTGTATTCCTACTTCATGATTTGATAAAAAACATTAAACAAACATTTTATATTTAGCTCTTTACTTTACTTTACTTCAGCAAGCCCCTCACTGGTCAACACACTCACACTCAGCACCATAGCATCACAAGGAAGGGAATTGTGCCAATAAACTGTTCAATAACAAGCTGTCTAAATAGTGTTTATATTGTGCTAATGTATACATGAGCCCTGCCTACTCATTTATATCATCTACAGTAAATCTCTTAAATTAACACTATGGAGCCACACAGCTTTAACTAACAAGGGCCTCCCACATCCTTGAGTACACAGATTAAAGTTGGCAGAAACTCGACATAAACCTCTCCCTCTTTGCCTTAACCCTCTCCTTTCCAGCACACATTTGCTAATCCCTCTATGCCTAAACAATACTCTGCGCCAGCACCTTTTGATTTTGAAAAGCAGGCCAAATCTGCAGAAACAATCAGTAATTTAAACTGCGAACATGTGGGTTCAAGGCTCAGCGAATGCAGTGGACACTTAATCAACTTGTGAGTTTCCCACACAAGCTTTGGCTTTGCTTTGCTATCTGATGACGTAGGTCCATCTGCAGAATATACAGACATATCAACATCTCTGAGTAAGGAGCAACTTTGTTTATCAGCTTTGGCGGCAGCTGTTATCATTTTTCTCCAGACCATTTCGGTCTTTCTGTTTCGGCTTTCTCTCTCTCACTCTGTCATCTCTTTTTCTTGGCACACCCAACCCATTTCTGGGTTTCCTTCTTATGAAATTGCATCAGTACAGTAAGTGTTTGATGACTTTTATCTGTCCATATTTGCCCAAGCTTGTCTGTATGTGTGTGTATATGTGCGTGCAGTTGTAGCACTGTGTGCAGCTTGCAACATGCTGTGAGGTTTTACGTGTATTAGGGGCTTGTTCAAATGCCTCAACCCACTTTATAGCCAAATTGTCTTTGATTCTGCGTAGAACTGGCAGTGCCCTCGGAGGGTTTGTGAATGTCAAATATGCTGCTCCCAGGGCAGGCTTCTGTTGGGCTGGATTATGAAACAACCACCCATGCCCCAGAGAGAAAAACACTTTCACAACCTGTTCCTCCAAAGATTTCCCTACCAACATAATAATGAGTCATGAACTTTGCCTGGGAAGCTTCATGTACCACCATGTCCTTAACAGACACAGGCAGAAAGAAATCATTTTTCACGTTCTTATGCATCATATCACCTCCGGTCTAATCTACTGGCTTCTCCCACTCCTTCAGTACCCTGTTACTACACCACTCTAAGTTAAACCTATTCTATAGAGCAGTGTTATTCCTACTCCAGATGAAGAATGACAGTAGAGACAAGGAATTCTACTATTTCTACACCAGTGAACTACCTGAAATAATAGTGAGAGGCCCATATTAAGCCCTAAGGAAAAAAAGAAAGCAAAGACAACTTGAGTGAACTACAACAACAGTATGTCTGCAGCTAAAAATCTATTTTAATTGATTATTTGTTTAATCTATTAAAGGCACAGTATGTAATTTCTGCCGCTACGGATCTCTCAATCAAAACAATAACAAAAGACTGACTGCTCAAGGCGTGATCCTTTAATTACATGTTCCATCAGATCAACAGCCCGAAATTCGAAGGTGTTCGGTTTACAATTAATTTGAAAAAGGCTTTAACAATTCACAAATGCAATATAACAAGCGGCTCTTTGAGGCTGTATTTAACGCAGTGATGCTTTGATTTTAGTGTGCTATCATGCTGATGTTTAGAATGTATAACGTTAAGCATGTTCACCATCTTAGTTGAGCATTTTAACATGCTAAAATTAGCCAATTAGCTCTAAACACAAATTACAGCTGAGGCTGAAGGGAATGTCATTAGTTTTGCATGTATTTGGTCATAAACCAAAGTATCATTTTTGACGTGATGATTGTGCAAGATGAAAAATGAAGGGGTTTGTCCTGAGGGGAACATGAATATTTGTACCAGATTTCATGGCAATCCATCCAATAGTTGTCGAGACATGTAACTAAAAATAAAAAAATGTCAACCTCATGGTGGCACTAGATGAAAAGTCAAGGGATCATAAAAGTCAGTAGGATTCATCTTTGGAGGAACATTCATGGCAGTCGATCCAATAGTTGTTGAGATATTTCAGTCACAGGACACTACCACTCATTTAGCTGCTAGCATTGCTAAAATATGACATTTATGTGTAACAACGACATGCAATGTAATCCAGAGGTGATGCGTGTGTCTGTCAGTGTGTGTATAAAACTCACCTGTCCTGCAGTGTCACACAACTGTAGTCTAACTGGGTTTCCATCCACCTGAACCACAGCTGTGGACACAGAAACAGACAGAGAAAATAAGTCACAGCTGTCAACATGACTTAAAAACTTTAAAACTGTATACCAAGCCCCCACCTGACACTTTGGTAGTTAACATACACACACACACACACACACACACACTCGACCCACCAGAATATTCTGTGGAATAAACAAAAGCCTGCCAGTTGAAAACACAAAGACCCCCTGCTCTTTTCTTCCAGCTAGCAGACGGCCTGCTCTGTCTCGCCCACCCACTCTGCCAGTTACTGTTGAGACCATAACACTTTACTGTCGCTCGGACCACTCGGTGAGCTTTGTTCTCTGCTGTGTTTTGACAGAGGCCATTCCAACGTTGTCTAATGGTGGGGGTAAAAACAAAGCTGATTTTGTTTGCTCAGTGACTCTCTTCCAATAGGCCTCATTTCCAGATTGGTGGAAAAGTGGATGAGTCATCTTACAGCGAGTTTCATTACAGGCCATTTATTCTTTTCAGAAGAGTGAGCACAATGCAGAGCAGCAGGCACATGGAAACATTTACAATACGCCTGGAGTGTATGGTCGGTCATACCACCTGATCAAAGAGTTTGCTGGAACTACTCATGTAGTAGGACAGGCATCATAGCACCAAGCTTTGACAAAAGAGAGGAGAAAAGAGAGGGAGGAGGGGAAAAAAAGGAAAATGAGAGCGAGCTGCCATTGTGTAATCATTTCTTAATCCCTGACATATAATACTTCTTTGATTTTCTGCTCTGTCTCATCGTCCCCTCTCTCCAGCCTCCCGCTTCTCTACGTTTCTGCCACCTGTGCCTTTGCGTAAATGCTCAGAAGTCAGCTTTCAAGGGGACACTCTGATTCTGGGCACCGAGATATGACATCACCAGCAAGGGCCCCAACTGCACAATTACTCTCTGTCAGGCCGGGCGAAAGACAATCTCTGCCTCAGAGCCATTGCAACAGATGTGCCCATTCCAGTATAGATTGAGAGGGCTCAAGGGGTCAAGGCTGACAACAATAGAAAGAGTTGTGCAATCCAAAACCCGTGAACCAGAGACACTCTCTGCTCTGTACAGGAAGGTTGAGCCATGGCTCATCTGAAGGTGGTGTGTGTTCCCAGGGACTGTTTTATGGGATTTATGTTAGCCAAGTTGTTAGTTTTACTACTCATTAGCATAATGTCAGAGAAAAAAAAAATCCCTAAATACCAAATAAGAATAAAAAAAGTTGATATATTAATACTCTTGCATTTATAGACAGAACATCTAACAAAGTAAAGTTTTTGAACTTTCAAAAAGAAAAGCTACAAAAGGGCTGTCTAGGTGGATTAGGCTGAGGATGTGATCATGAAGCAATAAAGGTCACAGGTGTTTCTTTTCATGTGAACACTGATCAGTTTAAAGTGCCACCTTTGAAGGATTTTGTTCTCTCTGCTTATTTTTCAGTAAACAACTCTTGCTGGGACTAGTGAAACAGTTTGGAAAGTGGAACCAGGCCAAATGGAAACCTGGCTACATCAGGGACTATAACTCATGTACATTAACGCTGATGGAAGACAGATAATAGGAAACACAAACACATCTATCATAACAGTGGAATAACGGAGGAATTGGCAGAATGGGCGGGTGCTCTGAAAACGTGAAGTTGAAGGAGAGTTCAGGGAAATTAAGTGAGACTGTCAGGCAGGTAGGAACAAAGTGAATTGAATTGGAAATAAAGAGGATTATACGGGCTCATCAGAGCTTTGTTTAATGTCATTAAAGTTTAATTCACCAGAATTCACCCCAATTTAGGCTCCAATCTCAATACACCGATCTACACAGTTATGCAATTCGGTCTTACTATCTAATCCTTCCAAAAACTGACAGGGCTTTGTGGAAAATAAATCTGCTCTAGGAAAACCAGAGATGCTGTTTCTTGTATTAGACAATAACTATACATTATTTTCTTAGATTATTTGTGCATTATGCAAATTGTCTAAAGAGTCTAAAATAGCATTATCTTCACTTTGCTTACCTGAAAAGTCATCAAATGCAGTAGGGACGTATTTGGTTGGGTAGCCATTCGTTGTGTAGCTGACCACCAGACTGGTTTTGCCCACCGCTCCGTCGCCGAGCAGGACGCACTTCAGCAGCCGCTCCTGCGCTTGCCCTGGCAGGGCAGGACTGGGTTTGTGCGGGGGCACCGGAGGGGCCATGGTCCGTCCGTAATCCATGGTGACTGGAGGTGACATTCAATCAGCCAGCACTTCACTTCCAGCGGTGTCCTCGACGGGCAGATGAAGGACCCACCATGAGAACAGGCTTCTCCTCTCTTACACAAGTTTGTCAAATGCTTATGGTCGTGAGTGGGACTCGTGCGTAAAACCCCTCCTCCGGTCCTGCGTGCTGCCAAAGCCACTGTGGCAGATTACTATCACAACCACAGCCTCTCTGCAGTTTACAATGCGAGGGCGGGTCCAAGGCATTATATCGCCAGATTGATTTGACTAATCCCACCCACTTCACCTCCCAACATTGAAGAGCCAAGCAGACACAGGTTGGAGATGTCAAACCAAATGTTTATCCTTTTTGAGACTGTTACATTTTGAAGATTACTTGTAAGTTACCGGACACTTGTGAAATGATAGGAGACAATGGAAAATAATATTGTAAAATACACCCCAAATCTCTTTTATTAATGTATTATGTATCACATTTATCTCTACTACACAGCAGAACCAACTGTGTCATATAGGGCCGACCTATTGTGAGGTCAGTGAGTTTGACCCAGTGTAGGCAAGTCCAGACTTATCCTGTCCTGTAAGAAAAAGACAACCTTGATGTCCATTTTGAACATGAGACATAAAGTGCAGACATTTCAAACCCACTCAGACCCCCTGACCTACTTTAACTGGTAGCAAGCTGAGCCTTGAAGGAACAGCCAGTGGCCAAAAACTGTAGCTACTGGAGAATGTACAAGATAAAAAGATGGTGAAATTTGTGAAAGGAATTTACTAATTTAAAAGTAATTGTTCCTCTGATGGGTAGTTTTTCAAACTGTACAGTGGAAAGTCAGACAAGTTGGACATTTGGAAAGAGGGATGGAAATAATGTCTTGGCTTTTGTCGCCTCCTTGTGGTTAGAAGCAACAGCAAAGAGAAAACAGACATGGATTACCTGTAGGTCAAGTAGTGCATATCATTATCACCATATGGCTCCAAAAGCCACATTTTAACAAGTTTCATTTGTAAAAGCATTTGCAACATCTTAACTTTAAATCAAATGTGTCCATACAGGTCAAATCAAAAGTAAATAAGAAACCCAAGACCGACAAACAGACAAGGTACCAAGTTTCAGAAACATCCAACACAGCCTATAAATTAATGTGTTGACTAATTGGACTATAAAAGTAAGAAAATAGCAAGATATGCCTGTACAGTTTTCTTTTTGACACTTTCAAATTGCTTGTTTTGACTAACCAAAACCTAAAGGTACTCAGATCAACTATAACATGAAAAAGAAAAGCTGCAAATCCTCTCATTTGAGAAGCTAAAACAAAGGAATGATTTGTATTTTTGCTTGAAAATAGTTGCCGCTTAATTTTCTGTCATATGACTAAGTGATTAATTGACTAATTGTTGTTGCTCTAATTAATATGATACCCCTATGACTACTGTAGCTACAGTTTGTGGTCTGACAGTAATTTATCTGAACCCTTGCAGGCTCCATCTCTGGGGGTACAAACGCAAAATCCACAGTAGGGGCCATTGTATAATATAATTTCTCTAAATGTGGACCCCATTTACAGCCTCTACTGAAGTGATAACATTTCAGTCCAGGCTCTTTCATATTACTGTGAATATAAAACACGTCTATAATAATGTCATAGGCAAGTATTGGAGATTTGAGCCATATTGCCATATTGTATCTATCACAAAAAGTCACACTTCACTTATTTTTTTTTTTAGCTTTTCAGCGTGTTTATTTTTCCAAGATTAAAACTTTAATTATTTTAAGAATACAAAATAATCAGCATAATACTATAATGTATGTAATGACCGATTCTGACTTATTTTAAAGGAACTAAAATTTACTTTCCTGTTTGGAATTAATTTCTTCCTCATTGCAAGTCTTTCATCCACACAGCATGTATAAAAACATAAGTATATCGTAGGCAAGACCAAGTGAGACTAAATGATGAGTTTGACTGCAGTTTTCTTTAAATATACTTTGACAGGACAGACCTCAGTGAATGAACCTTTTTTATATGCCAAGCTGTGTGGATAGAAGAAGAGAATCACTGACTAGTGCCTCTAATTTCATTGCTATCTCTAACATCTTGTTTGAAAAAATCATTTGTATCAGTATACTACTACAAGAGGCCAGTGTGTACAACTATAGTAGGTCCAATACTGATCAGCAGAGGATGTCTAAGGCTGATGGGCCTGGATCATGTCTGTTATAACAAGGTTTTCAGTGCAGGACACAGATAAATTATGCATTAATAAGGCATAGGAACAGACACATTTTGGTGCAAGCTCAAAAGCAACTGCTTAAGGGAAATATGGACTTGCTGCAGAGTATCCTGAATAACTTTATTATTCCTAAAACTGATCTACTTACAATTCTGTGTAAGATACCATGTCATTGTACACATGTATCTATTTATCACACAAGTATTGTACATGTACAAAACCCCATTCTCAGGAAGGCAATGGTCAGGTAAATATGAGAAGTGGCTTGTTATGGGAGGAGAAGTCGCGGTAAGCTGTTGTCAGCAGTAAGTACTGTGAATCAGATCATGCACTATAACCTGCAGTTAGAAAGGCACCTGCTGTATTTTACTCCCACATTCCTTTACAAGTTTCCTCCGAGGCTGAAGATAAACACATTAAGAGCTCAGAGAGGATGTCTATTTGAAATCTTAGCACTTGTTTTTTTTAATCATACATCCCTTACACCTTAAGTACTTCTGATGCTCCGTCAATGAGGAACTTCCTCTACATCTATAATACATCTCAATTATTGAACTTGTTGAAATCCATTTATTTCTCTGAATATTATGTTTCAGCTTTCCATTTATTTCAATATATGTGGTGAAGTGACATGAAAAGACATGGACAAGAATCAAAAACTCAAGTGAATAATTGTGTGAGTGAAAATGAATAAATGTTTGAATGAAAATGAATGCCTGTGCGGATGAAAAGAAACAGAAAGTTTGGAAAATAAAGAAGAAATGTGACTTTAATTGCTTGTAGGTAACAGTTTCATTTCTGCGAAGCTGTGTGTCAGGAATTACACGCACACTCACACACTCGTCTCATACTTGCACGCACACAGATAAAACAGTCATGAGAATGAATATGCATTCAGAAATGTACATGTGCAGTCGCATAGACACATGCATCCAAATTGCCAATTGTATGCTGCCATGAATAATGATGACCCCTGTCTTTTTTTTGTCCTCTCACATAAATTACCTTAATAACTAAGTTCCCTTTTCTCAGGTGTGTAGCTGTCGGTGTGGTAATATCTGGTCATTAGTACCTCATTTGGACTACAGCTTTCAACTAATACTTCACAAGTCATTTTTAGATATTAAAAACAGTGAACATTTCCAAAGGTGGTCACACATGACAAGATGCATCGTTGAATCTTTCCGTCTCTGACGTGAGCAGCAACAGTCTCATCCTGCATTCATACACCTTGATTTCACCGTTTATTAAGAATTAACCCAACCCTTACCTCTTAACCCCATAACTTAGATACAGTTAGCGTGTTAAGTACCATGCGTAATCCCCATCATTGTCGTCTGTTTATATAACGTCCCATCCCTTCCCCAGTCTCTGGAGCTCTGAGCGCAGACTGCTGGGTAAGACATCTGAGTGACAGCCTGTAACTCTGGTAGCTTCTCTTTCAGTTCTTGTCCATGAGTGTTTACTGGGTTTTGGGTTTGGCGCCACCGGGAGTCGGGTCAGGAGGAGGGCCACCACCCTGGGCGAGTCTTTGCAGACTGTAGGAGAGAAAGAGAGAAGGGGGTTAGTACTTGTGCCGGTCAACAAACTTGCATATCTGACACGGTAAAAATAAATATTAAATGTCATATGATGCTATATATTCTCTCCCTGAAAATATAATCAGATGACACCATTCAAAATATCATGTTATGTGTCTTTCATGTACCTACATGCCTCTAGATCCCTGGTTCCCAACCTGGGGGTCCTGACCCCCACTAGGGATTGCCAAAGCTTGATGGGGGAGTCACAAGGCTTTCTTGATTTTAATAGGTCATATTCACAGAGCCTTTATGCTCTGTTAAATAGCCTAGTCCTGCATTACAGAAGCAGGTGGTTAAAACAACTGAAGAGCTAATGGAAAAACAACCAATTGGTCATCAGTGTACTCTAGGGTAAAATAGGGGTCCCTTAAGGAAAAAAAGGTTGGGAACCACTGCTCTAGTTAACCCAATTTAATTCTTGTAACAATTGCATTACTTGAATGTGTTTTTATATTTCACTGTCATTTGTTTGTAATCATACTTAGCCTACTTGTTTTTTATATGAAAATAAAATAAAACCAACAGACATGTATTTGTATTGTATAGGCAACAGGATGGCCTTATTAACCAGGTGTGTGTCAGTGAGTCCTGAAAAACCACTACATGCTTTCAGTCTTCACTAGCACTTTTGGCAGTTACCAGAAATACTCCAAAATATCCCAAGTGTGGGCCAGTTGGTATCAGCTGAGCACTAACTGCCTCAGTGAACCTGTGTTGATGGCACCATTGCGCCAGAAGATGGCACCATACTCACATGTCCTTGACGTTGTTGATTTTGGCCTGGATTTTTGCAATGAAGCTGTCTACCTGCTCCTGTGACACAATGGAGATGCCCCAAAGACATGTTTTTGAGTATGAAAATGAAAGTGACAGAGTAAAGAATGAACTGAAGCAGTTAAAAGGTATTACCTGACGTTGTCTGTAGAAAAGTGGCAGAGAAAAGACAGCAATCACACCTGGAGAGGGAAAAAGAAGGAAAATTAGAGGAGTTACCATAACAATCATACAGTATGTCAATGGATTCCACATTTCCAGCTGTAATATCTTACTGATGATGAGCAGAGTAAGGCCATTGCACAGGTCTCCCAGATATGTCACAAGGTACATCAGAACCAGGAACTAAGACCAAGAGAAAAAAAACAGAGGAACAGCTGCAGAGAATTAGTTTAACTTCCCTCAATGATCTGTGCAGATGTCTAGAAACCCCCTAACACTGCTCCATGGAGTTTTAATTATTTCAGAAAGCAGTAAATCATGCTTCACAGTTGCTTAAGTAAAAAAGACACATGCACTGTACTATGTTCTGCACTGAAGATAAAGAAAATAAGGCGCATACATGAATATGGGTTAGAGTGTTTTCTCTTATATCTCACAGTGTCACAGTCACTATGTAGGGGATTCAGCGTTGCCCTGATATGGGACACCCCTGTCTCAGATGGAAAGAGACTCCGGCTGATCCCGGGGTGTCTCTGCATTCGGCCTCCTGTGTGTCATGTCACATACCGGCCAGGTCAGGGTTGAGACTGGGAGTGACTGGGATTTAGGGGCTCAGTCAGCTCGCACTGACTTACCATTTACTGTAAATGTGTTAAGTCTGTGTCTTCATAAACTGCTGCTGTTAATCACTGAAATGGCATAATTATTTTAGAGGTGTTTGATACTGGAATATTTGCTGATATTCAATTACCAATAATTTGCATTAAATCCTGATTTAAACAGTTGTTCAAAGTATCTGCAATCACGTACGGAGATGAGCACAAATTCCTTCAAAATTACACCTGATATACCAATGAATGCACATTCAGACAATGAGGGTGTCTGTTAAAAGCGAAGAAAAGAGTAACAAGAAGAATAAAGATGAGAAAATATAAAGTGCTAAGAGGCAGTTTAAGCAGACATTCTTTGGATGTACAATATTATAACATATGCAATTGACTTTAACACTCCTGGAATGTCTTTTAATTTTATATTACAATTAAAAGCAACAAAAGAAAAAAGTATATATATACACATTAGTTGTAGTACAAATATACATACTATACTGTATTTCATGCTCAGCATTTTCGCAGTACATTTATTTGGCTGAGGTTTTAGGGTTTGTCTACCTCAAAATGTGGACAAACAACTAATCTTATGATTAATGTCTTATAGTATTTCTCAAGAAATTCACTGTGTATATGCGTCATCATAAGCTGATTAAAAACAACATTAATCCAAAGTCATTTAAGCACTGTGCAGTCAATGCTGTTGATACAAAGAAAAAACGTGAGGAGCATGTAGACTGTGGCAACATACTTCATGGGTGATGACATGCGGTACTAACAGATTTATTTATGCTTGATGAATATTAACATAATGCTTTGGCTTTGCTAGCAAGAGAGGCTTACCCAGAGGCTGGATAAACATACACTGCCTTCTTTTTGTTCTGTTAGAACCAATTAAAACTCATTTGAAAGTTTTTTTCTCCAAAAGGACTGCTTTTGACATAATTACTAAAGATATGTCATTGGGGCTGACAGTTGCCATCAATGATGTTGCCCTTATTGAGGAGCTGAGTATTCAGCTCTGAGCTAGCATAATGAGAGAGACGGTTGGCATGGCAATGCTGTCATTTCCAGTGATGGAGGCAAATGGGATGATGGAGGGAGGACGATGTTCAAGCAAAATGAAAGAATGCGGAGATGGGTTGATGCCGGGGTTAATAAGGGGAAGGTTCTGGACAGGCTGAAGCAAATCCTTGAGGACAGGTCATTAAGAGACGAGACTGAATTGCACACATACACACACACGCCCACATGTAAATCATGTAAGAACAGCTTTATTAGTCAGCATTGCTCACCTTTAAAGATTCAAAGAGGTTTCCGACAAAAAAGAGTTTCTTCAGACTGTCAATAGCAGACAGAATCATAACGATGGCTTTCTGCATGTGGTGGTCAGCCTGCTCTCCACTCAAACTGATGTCCAGGTCCAGGTATGACCTGAGAGACAATGAGACGATGAAAGGAGGACATCAGAGGCAGAAAAAAAGAAAACCAGAAAAGACAACGTAATGAAGATGGACAGAAACATTTGTTACGTTTGCCTCTCTATCTAGTACTTATTTTTTTAAACTCTCCTCTTAGTCATCCTTCTTGTACTGTGTACGAAAAAAAAAGATGTTTAATGACACAGTGATTCTTGTCTCTTTTGCTGCAATCCTTCATGCCCAAATATAAATCCCCTCTTGTCACTCCAGTTGTTGTCCAGAGTTTAAAAGGCCCTTGTTTTTCAATTTGCTGGGTCACCACCAGCCTTTTATGATTTCTTTAGTCGAAACATTTGCCATTTGTTACATAGTGGGCAATATGATTAATCAATAATGAAGAAATTACTTAAATTGTCTATTTATTAAAGACGACTCTAGAAAAAACTGCATTCAGACACATATTTGCATTTAAGCACACATACACTGACATAGCATGTTGCTTATGTTGACAAAGATTTAACTGTCTGAATCTCAGCAAAACCCCAGCTACGTTAATAACAATAAATATTCCACCATTGATAACTAAAATGTAGCTACTGCACATTCATTATTGGACGTAAGCACAACAAACAATAGCTGATCTTTAAAATGCAGAAAATCTGCATAAACGAGAGAAATTGCGTGAATCAAGCTCTCATTGTTCTGCAATTTTTATCATTCTTCTTTTGTCCGCTCTTTTTGTTCTTTTTTAGAAAAGCTGGAAAAAGAGAAGAATGAAAAGAAGGGAAGAAAACTGTGGGAACTTACTTGAAGGGGTGTTCTCCATCACCCCAGCTGAGGATGTAGAGGACTTTGTAGTAGATGCGCACAGAGATGGTGAAGCACATGACAGCCAGGGAGACTGTGGAGACCACAGTGATGATGCTGAGCTGGAACAGGGACAGCAGGCCCACTACTAACCCTGTTAGCACCATGCCTGTTCGCTCTGTGTCCTTCCAGTAGATCAGGTCCATCACTGAAAGACAAGGAGAGTGGAGTGGGGGAAGGGAGCAGAAAGAGAAGTCAATAGAAAAGAAATAATGAAATGCATTTATACAGTGCTTTTCAAGTTACTCAAAGATCCTAAAGAACTAAAAGGACTAGGAGAAGAAAGGCTCAAGGTGAGTCCAGGCAGAACACAAAACGAATTTTCAAGCGAATTTGACTGCTGGACCATTTGTGTTTCTTTGCCCCAGACAGCCTAAATACCAACTGTGCATGTATACAGTATGTATTAGTTGTAAGCTAGCTAGCAACGGACGCACCAACTGTGTGTGTTTGTGTTTAGTTCAGCTTCTAACTGAAGTCAGAACTCACCAGAAACTGGTTCTTTCTATTATTACCCTCCAGTCTGTCTCCTTGTTCCTCTCGTTTCTGTACATTTAAAAAGTCGATTATGTGCACAAAATTTGTTTTTGTGTCAATTCGCTCAGCCCAGGCGAATTTCTGTCTTTCCATTGACTTTGCATGTAATTGTGCCGCATCTACAATTCGCTTTGCATTATGTCTGAACTCACAGTAAGAGAAGAAGAAAGGACATGAAAAGTGTAACATGAAGAAGGTAGGTGATGAAGGTGATTACAATAGCTATAGACATTGCAATTACAGTACATAAAGCAGGAAGCAAAATGTACAGGTGGCTATTGACAGTATAGACTGATAATCAGAATGAATTTCCATTTCGTTTTCACTTTTGGGCAGTGGGTCAGAGACCTGGAACCAGGCTAGAGACAGTAGCCTGACATGATTTACACACTGTAGGTACTGTATCAATTACCAAACTTGTGGACCAAATAATACCAGAAATGATCAAGTCAGATGTATGTACAAGTTTTAAACAAGTTGCTTCCCAAATTCAAGCAGGTTTTCTAGCTGTACTCAGCTGAAAGCAAAGGAAGTTGTGAGTTGCTGCATCCTTCCTGGAAACAGAGTAGCATCATCGCTCAGCTTCTCAGCTTTTAATTTTGGGTGGAAGTGGGGAAAGGAAGAGTGGCAGGAGGACACAGTGGTTCTGACATAGGAATAATAAGGGAAGGGAGACCAGAGAAGAGGTAGGGGAAGACAGGCAGAGAGGGATTTCCAGCCTCAAGCATGAGAACACATACAACAGCTACGAGGACATGTCAGGCTCCGGCTCCAGCTAAATTTAGCTCTCGGATGATAGAAGGAAGCAAGCGGTCGAAGAGAATTTAAATACAGCCTTTCACAGCACCTGCTGACAGACATCAGGCCGTCAGCAGCCCCTTTTCCACACCCTGTTGGTTTCCCTCTCTGTCACCCAGCAACAGCAACCGTGGAGACTGAGGCGTCTGTAGTGATGCTTTGCTAAAATATACAGTACAATATGTGATTCTTTCAGCTAGCTTTAACTTTTTATCAATGATCAAACTACAGCACAAAGCCCTTAGTTAAAGCAGCGTTTCTGTGTTGTGAAATTACAGTGTATGTTGTGTGGTGCGTAGGTCTTTGTGCTTGTGATTCAGTGTAATGCTAAGCCTCAGCATTAGAATAAAGGGAAGCCTCTTTGAATAGAGTGCACTGACAGCAGGTGGATTATTTATAAATGTCACTGCATACAATTAATACCCATGATGCCCCTGGAACACACCTGTCCAACGTGTTTGTTTGTGCTGCCATCACTCTGAGACATTGTTACTCAGCATATGGATTCAGAGAAGATGACTTATTCAATCTCAAAATAACGTTATATGAAACCAACACTGTAGTACTGACAGCATCTCAGCTTTGTAAGCTGTTTGTACTACAACATACACATGAAGTACACATGGATGTCGCTACATCCTGCATTTATCCTTTACTCAACTTGTTTTTTCTTTATGTTGTAGTGGGACAACTATTATGTAGTAACACTATAAGAAGCATGTAACAAATGAGACATCTATTATATCTACATTTTTACCTATCATTATGCATCATCACAGATGGCTTGAGTGGATCCTAAAGACTTGGAATCGATGCAGACATGATAAATTTCCAAACCTTTGTTTTTTTTTAACTGCAACATTTTGGGAAATACACTTTGCTTTCTTGCCGAGAGTTAGATGAGAAGACTGAAACCATTCTGTCTGTAGGCTAAATATGACATATCATCTAGCAGCGAGTTAGCTTAGCTTAGCATAAAGACTGGAATCAGGGGGAAACAGCTAGCCTCGCTCTGTCTGAGAGTAACACAATCTACCTACCAGCATGTCTAAAGCTCACTAACTAACATATTGTATCTCGTTTGTTTTATCCAACCAAAAACGGTATTAATTTTCTATCTACTAATTATCTGCAAGAAAGTGTATAAACATATTTCTCAAAATATCCCATCCCAGAACTATTTCTTTAAACCCCACAGAAGTTGTCACATACACGTTATCAACTAGCATTATACACAATTTGTGGCAGAGAAACATACATTTTATAAATTTAATAGGCAGCTAAAATGTCTGCAGTGTGCTATTATTTCTACAGCACTTTTTGTTGGGTATAAATAGCAATATAAATATAATATAAATATTGCAGCCTTCAAGTGCCCTTAGGGGGGACTCTAAACATTTCAAATCTTGTTTCTTTCTATTGCCAGCTATAACTTACCTCAACTGGGTGTGTTGTACTAACTTTAATTTACATTAAGTGTCCTTCATGCGCAGGTGTATCATAGTAATCGCAGACACTCAACAATAAATTACTTAGTAATAAATTAACAATAATTGCCTCTTGATTAGAGGAAATTATTACTCAACTGCACCCACTATCCACCACTTTTCACCTGTGGAGAACATTACAGGCTTCTGTATGCCACAATAAATTAATCAAAGCAGCAAAATTAATCTTAGTGTAAAAATCACACAACAATAATCATGCAACCATCCAGTCAACTAACCAAAAAACCTCCCAAAACATTACAACATATAAGAACATATGGCTTAATCACAATCTTTGTCCTCTAACCTGAAGTAGTTTCCACTTCATTTGACCCAGCACAGGTCAGCTCAATTACATATGTCCAAGGAATCTCATACTACTACATTCTGAAATGTCCCTGCTTATGCCAGGTCTTCAGCCTAAGGAGGAAATACTAAAATGTAAGAGAGAACCCAGCTGGCCAAGTTATTACACACGACAACACGCTGCTAACAACATACCACAACAGAGCAGTTCATGATACTCATTTGAATGGCTGGTGCTACTTTTAATTAAGGCAACTGATAGTCACAATGAGGAGAACACCCGGCTACATCTGAGTTAAAAGCCAAACACATCTCTAGCTGACAGAAGCAGGTGTCTCTGGAGACGCTGCTTGTGAAATGATTAAAAAGAGGCAAGAAATCCACTCAATTCCTGTCTTCGGTCCCCTGACAGACAGGCCTTTTTCTCCACTATACCAAAGTCACAACTCTAAACAGCCCACTGCTAGACTACAAGAGTCCACCCCTTCACAGTTGAGTTTGTAGCTTCCCTGCTGGTAAGTGAAATCAGTAGTTGACTACTCAATACCCACACATGTGATCCCACAAATGATCCTATTCTCACTTTAAGCCCAAGTTCTCACCTTTGCTGGCCATTTTGGTTGCTGCTCCACTGTTTCCCCTCACACCCTCTGTCCCTGTCTCTGCCCCGCTGTGCTCCCCCTCGCCCCTCTGAGCTGTTTTTGGCTACCCCCCTGCTCGCTCAGCAGTCCAAAGCTCTGACAGCCCAAAATAATCTTGTCCACAGCACCGCCCACCCCCACTTCAAGACTCTAAGAGGTTCACACATAAAGAGATGATTCAAAACAATCTCAAAATACTTCTGAAAAATCACTGAACCTTTTTCCATTAAATAAAAATCCACTCTGAATCAGAATAAATTCATGGTATTCCTGCCTGAACTCAGATAAGGTCATACAGTACAGAGTCGTGTTCGCATTTATATGTCATCTGGCACCTGAAACAAGATAACCAGGGTTTATATTCTGTTATGTCATGAAGTCTAACCTTTCTAAAGAGATGAATGATTAAAATGTTTCCATTAATGAGGGTGAATATCTGGGGATAAGATCACTTTTGCCACAAAATAAATATTATTTGATTGTACAAATTCCAAAGAAGAAGCCTGTATTCCTGACAACAAATTAATAGCTAGTGAATCAGACTGAGTTTCCATTTCATTTCACTTCATTATTCATTTACTTGAATAGCTGAAAAAATTGAAGATCCAGGTAGTGATTTAGAGGTCTAAATCTAACAAAGTGGTGGTTCTTTTTATATGTAGATTTGGAGAAGACTTACTTGAGTCTGTAAACGGCTAAAACATGTTATAATATATTCATGGATAATACTGCAGATATACCATGTTCAGTTACGTTATGAGTTTTAGCACAGATACC
The DNA here is from genome assembly GCF_910596095.1 of Thunnus maccoyii. Lineage (NCBI taxonomy): Eukaryota > Metazoa > Chordata > Actinopteri > Scombriformes > Scombridae > Thunnus > Thunnus maccoyii. The sequence continues at coordinate 19,689,578 of NC_056538.1, forward strand.
AAAACAACACTTAAATATCTTACCTTGAAGAGGCAGAAGGTGAAGGTGCTTGAAGGTGTGCGAACCCTTTTTTGTGCTTTGAACATTGATGCTGGTTGCACACACCCAGCCCCCCTTTTTGTTTTTGGTTGAGTGCGATGGTCTTTACTTCTACTTTGTAAATAGAATAGTCTAAAATTAGCAAAATTACCATTTAAATCAGAAACTGTCTGGTCTAGCAATAACTAAAAAAAGAGAACAAATTTGAGCATCTTGCACCAGACAGTTTTCAATACTTGGTGCTAGTGACACATTTCAATTGCCAAAAAAGTATGGAGGTTTGATATGTAGTCCCTAAAACAGGTAATAAAACCAGAAGAAATATGATGCATGTGTGCTATTTATTCAGGACACTCTAAACTCTGTCATCAGCCTGTCCACACATTCATCAACAGTCTGAGGGTTTGCTGCCCCCTTAACATCCACTATAATAAGACTGAACTCTACTCTGACCGACAGTCCACTTAAAGTGCCATCAAGCTGAAAGACAGGATGTTATCTCTCCCTTTCTCCCCTTTCTCTGTTTCTCACTCTTAAAGTGCCAACAAACTCCCACAAACCTGCATATAAACACACACACACACACACATACACACACCTGCCTCTCTTTCTCTCTGTGTCAAACAGTGATACACTCTGACATCAGCGGTGATGGTGTGTGTGCCCAAAAAGTCAGCCAATGCCAAGAATGCTTTCCCCACAATTAGCCAATTATTCCTGAAGTCCCGAGAGAGGGTTACTATGGAGACACAATGAACAGCCAGGACTTCCGGGGAGGGGGGGGGGGTCTATCTTTGTCTGCCTGCTCTTGGAGGTCCAAAGCGAAATCTGATACTTTCTTTATTTAAAGTATTGATTAACGAGCTGAATGAAAGCATCTCACTCAGCAGCCAGACAAAGACAGAGAGATGGAAGAGGTGGAAGGACAGAGGTCAGAGGATGATTTTAAGATACAGATACTTTGAATTTTGTACCTGCTATGTGGGTGCATACTGTCGGGTCCTCTGATAGGTTAAGAGCTGAGAACCAGTGATCGCTGACCAGCTGTTCCTGAGAGTTTAGGCCAATGGCAGCCGGTGATGAGGATGAGGGGCCTCTTGGTTGCACAGATGTGAGCAGCTTGACTGAAATGGTTTCCCTGGTGACGGGAGACTCTGGCTCGGGGGTCGGAGAGGCTGACGCTGCTGCTGGGAAACAGAACATGATGTCACTATCACAATGACATCATCACCAAGTTCCTCTTGTTGCACATGCTCAGCTAGATGTGAAGCTACCGACAAAAGATTTAATTTAGATTTTTAATCCCACAGTGCCCTTCAAAAGTATTTGATTTTTCTTGCTTTTTCTTCCTTATTTATGACTTTTCTTGAAGAAACTCCTAAAGGAAATTCAGGGAAATATACTATCAAAGCTGTTATTAATAACCTGTAATGTTTTTTGCATGATTAAAGGCTGATTAGATGCTGCAAACCTGTTTTTTAAATCACCATTTTCATTAACTATATATTGTCATGGAGTAATTTAGAAAAAAGCCAGACCATAACATATGAAGAGTCTGACGATAGTGTGAATTTGGAGTGAAATAATAAGTAAAGTAAAATAATTGTCACCTCAAAAGGCTGATAATAAACTTGCTGGATTCCTTTTATTATTTATTCGACACAGCAGATAATACCTTAAAATTTTAGCTGGCCACACCTCGTGTTAGTCATCGTATCGTTTCATGTCTAAAATCATGAGTATTGAAGCAGTCTAAAAAAGCAAACACCAGTTTTGTTTGTTACATCCAGGATCTCATGTTCTGATACCTATACATATGAAAATTGCCAAAAAACCTGTGTCATATGTGTGATTTAGGGTCTCCTGTCATAGCTTAATGGTCTGTTTTAGTCTGGTCTAAAACCAGCTATTTCAATTACTGGGAAATATGAAGATCCAGGTGATTTGACACCTAAATATTTACTATATTCCCATTTAGAAAGATCAGAAAACATTTCTGGATCCTCTTCCTCCTAGAGGCCAGCTGAATTTTGGCCACCATTTACTTGTCATGATGATTCATCACATGACTGCCTCTGTGCCACATCACATCAAGTCCACCTCAGGGAAAGACATTTAAGATCATCATAAATGAGACTATATAATTTACTCTCGGTGTATCATGGTTTGATGCATGCATTATTTAAGAAAGTGAAGCTCAATCCTCACTAGTACAAGATTTAAATCTTTTAAAAATCAGTTCAGCTCAAGCAGACACTTGTTGGACCAATAGGTGAACTATTGGGTGTGTTCAAATGATAAACCTCTCAAAACTCCTGAACATCGCAAACAGCCATTTAAACTAGATGTTAACTTATACAACAAAGCACAATCCTTCAACTAAATGACCTTCTTTTCCAATTTTAATCAGGTGATGGCTTTAGGAGACATTTGACTTGACCACTAGAATAAAACAACTTCCTCAAGCACTCTCCATCTCTCCTCTTTCTCTCACCCTGAAGTATCTGTGATGGACTCTGTTGCTGGGAAGATGGGGAAGGAGAGGGAGGCTGGACAGTCTGGGTCAGACTGCTCTCTTCTCTTTGGATTCCTGCATCTCTCCCCTGAGTTTCTGGGTCCAGGATTTGGGGAGAGGGCTGGATTGTAATAGTCTCAGTTTGTCTGTGCAGCTCCCTCCTCGCTGCTGGGCTTGCTGTCCTCACTGTCCTCGCTTCTGCCCTCTCCTGCTCGCTCCTTTCTGACATTTCCTCATCTTCCTCTCGACTGAGGAAGAGCTGGGGGTCCCAGTCTACATCAGGGGAGTCCAACAGTGTTTCCAGGGTGTCTGTGCGCATCAGAGGAGTACGACTTCCCCGCGAGCCGCCCCTGCGTCTGTCACGGAAATGTCGTGAGGCTCCCACAGCCTCGGCCTCAGCGATGGCAATGTAGGAGAAAGTCAGCTCAAAGGAGTTCTGACGTGGCGTGCCCCAGATGGACGGGGATGAAGCCAGTCCCTCATCATCATCTGGATCTCCATCTCTCTCTTCCTCATCGTCAGACCACTCCCTGGCTGTTTGCAGCTCATACATCTCAGACTCCTCATTTCCGCCTGAATGGAGACAAAATTGAATAAAAGTGGTCACCCCAATGCACACAGAGATAGATAGGCACTAGATGAGGAGGGGCATAGTCAGAAAAGAGATGTTCACAGACAGTAAATATAGCTGAACTGAGCAGAGGAGCAATCTACAACACTTAGCAGTTTATTCAATTAATTCTGCTGCAAACACTGTGAATATTAGTTCAGTGTCATGCAAGGAGTGTGATGTTGCTTTTAATAAACAGACATGTCAGTTGAAAGCACCCAGAGGTGTTATTTGATGTCTGGGAGTAAAGATGTGATATCTAAAGATGAAACCCTCTTTGATAAACATCTCCTCCAAAATTTAGCAGAGATCAAAATATATGTCTGTGTTCACCTGTGGATGTTCACTGCTAGTATTTTGAGGTGAGAGAGGTGTTGGATCGATGGGGGATTCGTTCTAATGTTACGTTCAAAAGAAAGATACTTCAGAAGGCAGGGAACTCCTGTTTATATCAGTACTGTATCTCAAGTTTCTGCTTCGTACCATCGGTGCACGGAGGCGTTGAGTCTGGAGTGGATGCCACCGAGCCATATTCCTCTAAAAGAAAACAAAGTCAAAATTTTACATAAATCTGGTGGTGAACCTGTCTTAAAACATTGCTAGAGACAGAAAACTAAACATATTCTTGCTACTTTTACGTGCTGTAAGCCCATTCATTCAGCACTCTCACATTCATCTTGATGATGCCTCTCAAAACATTCAATCCAGATGAACTTATGTGAAGTGACTAATAACATAAAAGCCCTATCATGCACCGCAATGCCTTGTTATGAGTCATTTTTGCTCCCACTGAAATATTGGTAGTTAACATAATCAGCAAATATTAATCTTGATGCAAAATTACATACATACATACATAACACCATGTGTGCATCAGTTTCTGATCAAAGGTATCAAACGTGATAATTGGAGCTACATGGTGTAGGTCAGTGAATACAGACTCATTTCCTTACAGTGCTAAACTGGTAGCAGTAAAGGCCTTTAGTACATTAGATAGCCAGCATGACATTAGCTAATAAATCAACCCAGGCAGAGCAATGAGTGCAGCATATTCTCCTCTGCATACACTGTATGTGAGCACATGCAAATTATCTTAACCCCTTTCATTTAACTGTAGAGAATATCAGGTGGATGTTGAGAAATATGAAAACACAACAGGAAAGAAAATAACTGCCAGCAAAGCGTGCACATAAACATCTGCAAATCAACGGGAGGTAACGACAACAACACAGCTTCTGCACTGCATCCACCCATTCAGCCATGTGTTTATTAAAAGGTAAGAGCAGGAGAGGGGAATGGAGAGTAGGCAGGAAGGGGATAGGAGGGGGGTTGAGGAAACATACACGATGCTCACAGCAGTTAGCAAGAAAAGATGCTGAGCTGGAACATATGTGACGATGGTATAGTGACATAAACAAATGCAGACCTCAGACACAGAAAGACAGATGGAACAAAAGCAGACTCACGGCAGTGGGAGAATCCTAAAATCTGGCCCATACTCCATCAAGGCATCGCTGGGCCCATCCAGTCTGGAAGCCCCCCCCCCCTCTTTTACTGCTGACACTCACGTCCTGTGGATATACTCTCTCTCTCTCTCTCTCTCCTCTTCTTCCTCCTCCCTATGTTTCTTGGTCGTCTGTTGAGCAGCTTCCTCCCTCTAGCTCCTGCCTCCCGCTCTGTCACTCAGCAGCCCCGCCCTGCCTCGCTCCACCATCCTCCGCTCTGCACCCTCCTCTGCCTGTCTCCTCTTGCATCGTTATGACTGCAGCGGTAGTAGTGTATGCTACAGCAAAGGGAGAAAAGCATGAGTGTGCGTGTCCCTGTGTCTGTCTGAGCCTGTCGTCATCTCCCATTCATAGCTAACCTATGTGTATCTATCCCTCTCTTCCTCATCATGTGATTTCATCTCAGGATCCTATAGGAGCATGCTGAAAGAGAAGAAATCATTAATAATGTATGATATGAGCATATACAACACATACATAGAAAAGTAGCAGATGCATTTAAAAACTGGCAGAACAGATTGAAGCTCCACTGAGATCCATAGCCAACCAACATGTGAGCTTAGTGGATATATTTCATCCACAACTTTACTATATTTCATATTTCATAATGAAGTCTATCAATTTATTTTACACATACCTTGAGACATATCAAATTTTTCACAAAGCACAATCATACAAACAAACCAAAATGAAGCATTTAAGCTGAATAGATAATAAATAATGTATAGACTCACTCAACTAAAAAGCTTTTTTATGATGACAAGTGAAGCCTGTGCAATAGTGAAAAGTAGGGGGCAGTGTGTAGCTATAACTGATGCTGCTACAAACTGTTGGGATCATGATTAATGGAAAAAAGTCATGTAAAGGGTTAGAGTAAGAAATGCAGGAGGTGCAGTACTTTTATAACCTCTGCTTAGATTTATGTGTCACATTTAATACACAAAGGCAATCACGTGCTTTATATAAGGAATATAATACATAAATAAGAAATGCAAAAAACAGAGCTTTATGGAGTCTTTAAGCTCATTGTTTTGGTTTTCAAGCACGCAACTTGACTGTTTTGGTTCACTCTCACCTCTTTCAGAGCTTGTTTTTGGCCACAGCGTGACAGCTGTTTTCAGCAATAAAGCTATAAAAACTGGCTGTACAAAGGGCAGACAAAGTTAATGACTGCCTGAACATTAGCATTTAGCAGCGAAAGTGGAAACTAAAAACAGAGCTAAAAGGAGTGAATTCTGGACCTACATTAGCCCGGTGGCCAAAACATGACTCCAAATTAATGCTAATAATGACGCTCCATAAATGATGTGTAAATACGCTACTGTTTACTGACAAGTTGGCTGATATGAATGTGTCGTTAGCCAACACTGGTCATTCACCAAGACACTTCACTGGTTCTGAAACCAGATCTCAATTTTATTGCCAATAGCCATTATCTCTCTTGTTCCAGATTTCTTGGACGCCTAGCAGACTCAAAATTATGAGGTTGTAGTTCATTTTCATATGAATATATATTTTCAGCCTCATCAGTGTCAAAACTAGTACTGGGATCCAGATTTCCTATTGTTAAAGTGGACCTAGCTTGACCGCTCTCTCTTATGTCTTATCGGCCAGTTTGCGATTTGAGGGGGGATGCCATCCACTGTCCGTGGTGCTGAAGTAGCAAACAGATTTGTAACTGAGCCTTTTTCTCTTGGTCCTGCCCTTCTATCAGTTTCGTTTTGGAGCAACAATATTCTCTAAACTATATACTATAAATGCTCAATTCTATACTATATTCTACCCTCTATACTCTATAGAGTAGTGTCATCTTCATGATCAAAGTGACAAGCAGCAACATGTAGTCGCAGAAGAGTGAGAGGATCATATAGACACACTGCTGCCTGTAGTATTCTTATAATATTTCAATAATATTTCTATGGTAATTCTGAAGTATCTCTGCTGCTGAAAATACACCCCTAGACCAAGCCACTTCTGTAACTAGCTATTTTAGGGGAGACATGACTACAGATATAGTTTTTACTATAGATGTTTGATGTAACCTGGGAGTGGGGCAGGTTATGTGACTGAGGAAATTAATCTGCACTGACCATTCTGAGTTCAGCTACTACAGTTACATAATGCAAGGTAAAGTTTATACTGTCAAAACTATGAATAGGCCTAAGAATAGGCCTACACAAATGTATCTAGCCTGATAGCAGTTCTATGGAATCAAAATTCTAATTGCAATTATAATATCAAGAATTAGCCTAAGCCTATATGATAATTCTGCAGTCCTAGGGTTAGGGTTAGGGTCCTAGGTCCCACTGAGCCACCCCCCCTGATAAAATTAACTAATCACCTACTGGTCACATCCAGATTTCAATGTAGTGTATACAGTATATAGAATGTGAAGGAAATTATACAAACAACACTTATAATCAAGTTTGAATATCTTTTATTGCACATGTCTGGTTATGTTTTGATTATTCTGAAATCTTAAGCATGTAATCTTTAACAAAGAGAACTTCTGTGAAAATATCTTAGTCACTGAGAGTGAGAACAAAGAAGTAACTGATTCAAAAAGGCTAAAGTAGATAAGAAAGTGTGAGAAAGTGTCCAGTCCACTGCTCCCAGTGTATAAAGAGAAATGTATTAAAGGCCCTTCAGCAGCTTCAAGAAAGTCCCTAGAAAATGATAAGTTACAAGACAATGGTTTAGTTGTTGATTTTTAATTACTTCTATATGATCTGTGTGTTTCTCTGCCTCTGCTTTTTGCCTGATCCAGACATTGAGCCTGTGTGTACACGTATTAAGGTGTGACAATATTGTAAGAGATCTTTGTCTCATTCCTCTTTATCAGAGTGGAATTGCAAAATTGCCATTACAAGATATATTGTTTTGAAAATCCTGTTTCAATGTCATTCCCCCACACATTAGTTCACAAGGGTCCCCAACCAGCATGTTGCTCTTTAAAAGGTGATACTACAGTATGTGTTTACAGTTACCCCCCAAGAGTTGGAGCAAGTACATCTAAATTCTCCTTCTACATATTTAGTTTGGGAATGATTAGCAAACCGCCGTTAGATGACCTAAGAGGCTAAGAGGAGCGACAAACCAGGTCTGATTTGTTAGAAAACTGATGGATTACGTTACAATATAAAACTGTAAGAACACACACTGATCATCCATAGATGATGTCTGAAGAGCCAAAGAGCCTAAAAATGGCAAATAGAGAAAATATGCAATGTTGTTTGAAAAAAAAACAACAACAAGGAGGGTTCATGGGAAACGTGGTCTTAATTTTGAGAAGCAAAACCTCATTATCCATGACACTAGTGTTACTTATGGGCTAAAAAATCAGCTCAACCACTGTCAAGGATCACAATTAATTTAAAATTTCTATATTGATGTTTGTGCTGCACAAATCATGTTTAATCAAGACAGTGACAGGGCAATGCACTTCCTGTGTGATCCTGTTTGCTGTGGATCAGTGATGCAGTCTTAACTGGATAAATGAAGGTAAACAAAACAAACACGCTTCACCTGCAACACTGCCAGTGTCCAGCAGAGACTAACATCAGCTGATAACAGGTTTAGTCCTACTTATAGCTGGAAAAGAACTAAATATCACACATATAGTCCTTAAAACGATTAAACCGCAAGAGTGCATGTAAACCAGGTCAGGGGCTCCAAATAAACAGAAGCTAATGAGATTAAGACATACAGCAGTCGTAACAGGCCGACATGGAAGTCACAAACAGTACAGGGCAGAGTCAGAGTTGGTGTGTCAACAGATTATTTAGCTTGTTTTTATCTTTCATCGTATCTCATTATAGTATTATTTGAATTTCATTATGGTAATATTTTCAATAGGGCTGCAACTAATGATTATTTTAATTACCGATTAATATGTCATTTATTTTCTCGATTAATGGTTTGGTCAATAAAATGTATGAAAATAGTGAAAAATGTCGATCACTGTTTCCCAAAGTTGACGTCATCATATGTCTTCTTTTGTCCCGACCAACAGTCCACAACCCAAAGATATTTAGTTTACTGTCACAGAGGACTAAATAAACCAGAAAATATTTATATTTGAGAAGCTGAAATCAGAGTTTTGATATTTTTTCATAAAAATTAATCTAATTAATTAAATTGATAAATCAACTAATTATTGCAGCTCTCATTGTAATTAATATTGCCTTGTGTTTCTTTTATATTTTGTTTTAATTTGTGTTAATGTGCAACCTGCTTTGCCTCAATCAAATTATTTTGAGACAAAAGGGATTTTTTATGACATATAAAATAACAAAAAATACAAAATACAAAAAATAAAATAACTGAAAGAACCTTGATATGAAGTTGTTTTGTCAACTACGGTTTCCAAGGTCAAGGATGAACTTTGAAACTCAATTCTTAATACATTTTTCAACACAATAAACAGTCTGCAGTATTGGTTACTGGTTAGCTTAATATGTCACTCACTAAGAGAAATGAGCAAAATTACTGAAAGAATTGTGTGGATTCAAAATGTATTGCATCAGACATAAAATCCTCATGCAGATATGCACTACTGACTGTGGGACCCCTCTGTGTTGTGTAAAATGTCCATAATCCATGCATGTGTGCAGACACAGGTCATCTGGTCTGCCTTGAAGGCCAGGTGATTATCCAGCAGTGTTACACAGACTGAGGGAGGGAAAGAGGGACAAGGAGAGGGTGGGGGCAGAGCAGAGGGATAAATCAACAGAAATAGATGGGCCAATAGGAGCTCAAGGCTGATACAGGAGGGGTGAAGAAGAGAAGGAGGGAGACATAGAAACAGAGAGACAGGGAGGAAGACACCTTATAGTCAATACTGCAAAATAAAAAAGGACAGAAGGGGGATTCTCGGATTCTACAGAGAGGCTAAGGATTCAAAAATGTTCCTGATCATTTTTAACAGAAAACCAACTCAGTTTTTCATTTAACAAAAACATTTTTAATTTATAAAGTTACTTTTTGTTTACCTGATTGGAGTGACTCAGCCTAACTGTTGCGCTGGACCTGCTGCGGAAAACACAGGGCCGGAGGAGGGGCACCAGGAGGAGACGGGCTGCTGTCAGGTCCAGCAGGAAGCTTGAGCACAGGCTCCGTGGGGCCATGAGGACGGCCAGGCGGGCGAGCAATGTTGAGGTGCCCTCTTTCCTCCGCCAGCTGGTGAAAGAGACGGAGAAGATGGTCACCTTCTTCTTCAAAGGGGGGTCCAGGGACAGAGTGCCCGATGAGGAGGACAATTTGGACGAGGACGACTCGATGCCAAGCCCCTACCTGGAGCGTCCCATCTTGGAGAAACATGTGTCAGAGGGGGGTTCTCAGTCAGGGATGAACTATGCTGTGGCGAGCATGCAGGGCTGGAGGGCTCAGATGGAGGATGCCCACACCTGCATGCCTCAGCTGAGTGGAGAGTTGAAGGATTGGGGATATTTTGCTGTGTTTGACGGACATGCAGGCTCCACAGTGGCACAGTACTGCTCCAGAAACCTGCTGGATCGTATCCTGGCTACAGGTACAGAAAAATTTGTGATTAATGAGATGAATCTGATCATTAAAGACGGTTAGTGTGGCAGTGAACACACTTTTAGTCGTTTATTGTTTAGTTTGTTGTTTGTTCCTTTATGTGCATTTACATGTCACATATTCTAACAAAATCATCATTTAAACTGAAAACATACTGCTACAGTAATTCCTTAGATAGGTCACATGTGTATGAATATGATTATGTAACGACAACGCATTATTTAACTCAAGGATGAAGTATTATATTAAACTGTTTTATAATCAATTCTCTGGATGACACTATGTTCAGTGACTTTACTTGTAGACTTGATTAAGAGACACAAAGTCTGTGATTAAGAGCAAAGTAGCTGATTAAGAGCAGATTGATCAAGTTTAAACAATTCAGGATCAATGGTAGGATTACATTGGAAAATGAACATGCATCAGCACATACAGTATACTCAAAGTTAACATAAGCACATACAATATAATGTGTGCCATATTTATATATACACTTATATACATATCAAAGCAAAAATTCTGGATATTATAGCATTTGTCTTTTGAGGAGCAAGCAAAGTAATGGAGAAAGTTCAAACAGGGCTGGTTCAAATTTGCTCAGCTGTTGACATTCATGCAGAGTTTTATACTTGACATTTAGAGCTGTGAACTGATTGGTCAACCATCTGAGAGGAAGATTAACAATCATTATTACATGGACAGCTCTAATCCTTAGTCTGTAACTCTTGTTACTGCTGCCTATTATGGCTGGACACTCCTGAAAAGCAGATTTTTAATCTCAAAGGCTTTCCTGGTCACCCAAAATCTAAACATTATTTTATTTTACAATCCACATAAACATTGTGTTTGTCATGTTATTGATCTGAGCCGCAGTGTTCATTTCAACCATAAAGATGATGGTCTAGATGTCTGATTACACTGACCTTGCAGTATGAAGCTATTAAATGTTGAAGCCTGGTATTTCACAAATCAAATAAAGACAACTGCCACATGTTAGATAGTACATGGCTCTTAGAGCCAGAAACTACATAGTATGGTCTATATCTATGTATCTTAAAACCAAATGTTTCCACCTCATTTCTCACAGGCGGGGTTAAAGCAAGTGAGGACCCTGAGCAGGTAAAGGAGGGGATCCATGAGGGCTTCCTGGACATCGATCGCCACATGCACAAACTGGCTCGCCAGGACAACTGGGACCGTAGTGGCTCCACTGCAGCAGCAGTGATGATTTCACCTCATTACATTTACTTTATCAACTGTGGGGACTCTCGCACCCTGCTCTGTCATAACGGCCAGGTGGTCTTCTACACCGAGGACCACAAGCCGTTCAACCCCAGAGAGAAAGAGCGTATCCAGAACGCTGGAGGCTCAGTAACCCTGCAGAGAGTGAACGGCTCACTGGCCGTCTCCAGAGCACTGGGGGACTTTGACTTCAAGGAAGTGGACTGGAGGCCGCAGACTGAGCAGCTAGTGTCACCGGAGCCAGAAGTGTACGAGCTGGAGAGGACGCCTGAAGACGAGTTCCTAATTCTTGCATGTGACGGTGTTTGGGACGCCATTGGTAATGAGGAACTGTGTGCTTTCGTGCGCAGCCGTCTGCAGGTGTGCGATGACCTGAGAGAGATTTGTGCCCAAGTCATTGACCTCTGTCTCTACAAGGTGAGAAGTCCACGCCACTGTGATACATAAACAAAGAGCATAAATATAAGAGATGGTTTGATGAAAGATTCAGATACTAACACATTTCATCAGGAAGAAAGAATCACTGGAATGGCAAACAGACTGAAATACTTTGCTAATGTTTGATGAAAATAATGAGGAAGAAGATAATTTGTCATGGGCACCTCAGCATAAAGGCAGCTGAAACAGCTTTATCATGACTATGGGTATTGTTTGCAACTTAATGATACTACTGCCAATGATATTATGATACCTGAGTTTTGATAACAATACCAAAATGATACATTTTTGATTTTCATGAACTTTGGCAAGAATAAGCAATGAGACAGAAAATTAACTCTTGACATTGACTCGTAGTTTACAAAACACTCTCACCACCAGTAGTATTTAGTAGGAGCTTTTAATCAATCAAAAAAATAAAGATTGAAAGTTCAAAAGCTACGAAATGGACCTTGTGGTGAGTGTTTGTCTGTTTCCAAGGTCAAGAATGAACAATAATACAATTCTGTGACAACTGGGCATCTCAATCTGCAGAGGAACATCGTATGATATGATCAAAAGCTCCAGAACAGCTACTAAATGGACTTTGTGGTGAGAGTGTTGAAGCATAGACATATTTTCTACAAAACCCCTTTTTAAAATTGAATAATTAAAATCCAGATAAAATCCAAAATAAATAAATCCAGAATTCTCAAATGTTAAATGTTGCCTCAACAGTATTTTAGCCAAAATAAAATAGTCTAAAATTTGATATGCTGTGCTACCTTTGGTCATTACCACAAAAGCAGGTATGCAACTAACTATTATTTTCATTATCGATTAATCTGCCAATTAATTAATTGTTTGGTGACATAAGAAATCACTGAAAATTTGCCAGTGTAAAAAATTGTAGACCTCAAGGTGATGTCATCAAGTGTTTTGTCCGAGCAACAGTCCAAAATGTACTATAATGTAAGCGAAAGACAAGCAGCCAATTCTCTGTCAACTTTTTGGCATTTTTGCTTGGAAAATTACTCAAATGATTAATTGACCATCAGAATAGCTGCTGATTAATATTCTGTTGATCGACTACTCATTGCAGCTCTACACAAAAGCTGTATCACACGTCATCTGAGCTCAACAGAACTCAAAACTCAGCTGATTGGATTCACACAGTGTTACAGCAGGTGGATTTATGAATGGACAGCTTTAAATTAAGAGTGGGGCGTGGTGGGCAGGGTCTCTGTGAAGAGGAATTGCGTAAGAAGACTTCTCCTGCAGGTCTTCTTAATGCCTGTTAGTAATCGTTCGCCTGACGTGCCCTTAGCTCGCACTATAAATAGGAGGGGAGAAAGCCTACACATGGCATGGATTAAGTCTGAATGTGAGTGAGTTGTTGGGAGCAGCGTTAGAGGCTTTATCCTGACCGAGGAGGGCTTCTATTTATTTTACCTGAAAAGGCTTACTGTACATGTACCAGAACACACTGAGCCTCCCTCCTCAGCTCTGTGACGTCAGAATAATGTTGGTTGATGGTTACATCACTGCAGTGATGTCACAGGTGCATGTTAAGCCACAGACTAAAGTAATGTGTTTGTGAACAGCTGCAAATCACCTTATTAGTCATGTAACAGTGAATTCACAATATATTCAACACAAAATGATCAGTATCATGGTATTCTATATGTACTGAATTGTGACATCACTTTTAGCTAATTTATTAACACATCATCCACCTGTATGATTAACCAAAATAAATCCTGACAGAGACCTAGGCACCCTCCCAATCAACAAGTCTGTTTCTTGTGGTGGAAGAAGTATTGGCACTTTTAAACTTTTAAGTACTTTTTCAACACCTCAGTTCAAAATTATCCCACTAAAAGTAAAAGTCCTGCATTTAAAATGTACTTGAGTGAAAGTATAGAAGTATTCTCAATGAAATGTTCATTCATTTTTAAAATAATCAACAGTAAAAGTACGCATATTTAAATAACTATTGGATTATGATATAGCATGAATATTTTATATGGTTAAGGTGAAGCTAATTTAAACTATTTTATATACTTCTGGGTTGTTAAATCATAAAATTATTATATTAAGTAATTATATGTTTTTGAAATCTTAATTCGCATGTTAATTAGTAACTCTCAAGTACAAGTACCTCAAAACGGTACAATACTTGAGTAAATGTACCTCACTTATATTCCATCATTGTATGTTTTATTTCAACTTGAAGGCTTAGTACTTCTCTAATATGCTCTGCTCTGTCTCCCTCTGCAGGGCAGCCTGGATAACATGAGCATCATCATCGTCTGCTTCCCCGGCGCCCCCCAGGTGTCACAAGAGGCACTGCAGCAGGAGGCAGAGCTGGAGCAACAGATTGAAATGAAAGTTGAAGGTGATTTTCTCGCTACTTCAAACTCTCACCTCAAGCACACACTAAACTCAAAAGATATATAATTTATAACTGTGTTGTTTTGATTTGTTCTCTTTACAGAAATTATCCAGACGATGAGGTCCAGAGATGAAGACCCTGATCTTTTGTACGTGATCAAATTCCTGGCTGCAGAGGAAATGCCCGGACTTCCACCTGGAGGAGGCATCACCAGCAAGTGAGGATAAGCAATAAAAAACCCCCAAAATACATATAAATATGTTTACAGTCATATTCATTTTGGGGGGAATCAGTTTGACAAAGTGCTGCTGTTTCTCTTTTTGCAGGCGAGACTGTATCATCTCTGCGTATCAGAAACATGTTATGACTCTCACGACTCAGGAGCCTATGGTGAGCCACATGAGTCATATGTCATTAGATTGCACGTTATTAGAGGCAGGAAGTAATTAGAGCTGAAACAGTTAGTTAAATAATTGATTAGTCAATGGTTCAAGCTTCTCAGATGTGTTAGGATTTGCTGCTCTTCTCTGTTTTGTGTCACTATAAGTTTAATATCTTTGGGTTTTGAACTGTTGGTCAAACAAGCATTTTATCAGGGCTGCAACTCACAATTAATCTAATTATAGATTATTCTGACCTTATTTACTTGATTACCTGATTAACTGTTTTGGTTTATACCATGGTAAGAATTTCTCTTGAAATAAACTACAAGACTACAAGTTAAGTTCTAAAGTTTTAAAATCACATGAATGTACTCTCTGCTTCATAAGTGCTAGACTGTAAAATAAAGTGCAGTAACAGTACTGTCTTGTGGTATTTCAGGACATTGGAGGATCAGAGGAGGACTCAAACTAAAGCCATTCCCATGGAAACTGAATCATCACCTGCTTCACCATCTCCATGGAGACCAGCTTAAATGAGAAAACTTTATATTTTAGATTAGCACTAAACTAAGCTAAGCTACGATTCTTTGTGTAATGAATTCTCTTTGGCAAAAAATATTTGCTTTCTGATCAATAAAAATGAAAATCGGATCAAATATTCACTGTGTTGTTTTATTGTTATGTTGGAACTATATCTTTTAAAATTGTGCATTATTGGCAGGACCATTCATATTTTAACCATACAGTGCCTAGTAGGTAGATATTGATAGATATCTACAGTACATGCTAGAGGCTTCAGTATAAGGCAGCTCATTTTACATGACTGTGTGATACTGTATACAAACTGTATGTGTAGCAATAAATCTTGCCAAACCATATAGTATTGCACAAAAAACCCCTGCTTGGACTTAATTTATGTGTTCCACACATGGACAGCATGTGTATCAAAGAGTCTTGTGATGGAACGCAGTATCTCTCAGTAAATAATTAGTTTGCACTTTGCTGTCAGGGAGCAAAGGTGACATGCATAACGATCACTCGTTATAGCTTGAACATAAACGTGTGCCATAAAAGAGGGGGATGTAGAGGGTTGGGGGGATAGAGGGCTATACTAGGGTAAGAGGATGACATGTTCCCAGGAACTAGCACACATACCTCATTAAACGTGCACCCTGTGGCACTTTGGAAGGGAAGTGTGATGTGTTACGTCACTGTGTGATTTAAAAGTTGTTCACATGCAGAAAATTTTTATGCAGCCTGATTTTGAAAGATTTTAAATTGTAAATTAACACTATAAATGAGGATGATAAAATGGTAAACTAGTAACCAGTAAGCTAGTAACATTTTTCATTTTTGTGTTGGTGACACCTAGAGCCAATTATTTTGAATATTCAAATTGTTGAGAGACAGTTTGGGGCTGCAACTAACAAAATAAAAATCTTTATCAATGTTGATTCATTTCTCTATTAATCAATTACTTTTATCTATTAAATGTCAGAAAATATTGAAAAACACATCACAGTTTCCCAGAGCTGAAGGTGAGATCTTCAAATTGTTTTTTTCCAACCAACAGTCTAAAAGCTGTTTAGTTAATAGAAAATATAAGAGAAAAAAAAGCAAATTCTCACAAATTCCCTAAAAACATGTCACTATTTCTCCCTATCAATACTACCACAAATAAAAACTTAATAGTTCAAGTTAAAGTTAAATGACCAGATGTTGGACATATTGTGAGGGGGCTCTTTTTGGGTCATGGGTTTTCAGAATGTGTTGTGAGGGTGTGGTAAGGCTCAGCACCTCTGTATTAATTGACTGCGCAGAGCTTTTATTGGACAGAGTGTCCCTCTCACCTCCTCACTCCTGACAAGTCCGATCACTCAAATATTCAACTCAGGCAGCAGCACAGCTCAGTTGAGAGCGCTTGTGGACAAAGAGGGAGAGGTGGGAAAGGAGAAAAAGACTTCAGGGAAAGGCAAGAAACCTCAGAGAGAAAACGTGAGTAATGATTGTGCTTGGATGGTATTTAGAGCATGTGGAAAAAGTGGTTAGTGCTGTTGGCTCACAGCAGGATGATCATGGGTTTGAACTCTGCCGGGGCCAACTGGGACTTTTCTGTGTTGAGTTTGCCTGTGTTTCCTGTGGGTTTCCTCCCACAGTCTAAAGACATGCCGAGGCTTACAAACTATCAGCTGTTTAGAGCTCTGTGGCCACCAGAGGGCCCCCCAAATTTAGGGATTATAGGAACTAATAGAAATGTCCTTGTTTTGGTAGGATGATGCATTTTTTGCATTATTATCTGATGGTCTTATGAGCCTAATGGATTAAAAATGGTCTCAATCTACATTTAACACTTGACCAGGACGGGCTGACAGGATTTCAAACATATGACAAAAATTTATAATAAAACAGGTAAAATATGAAAAAATTAATCAAGGATCAACAAGGCAGAGATGTGATCCAATGGATAATGTAAAATAGATAAAATAACAGCAATCAATATGCAATTTCAAGGAATATGAAAACACACTCAGTAAAGACATTAGCATCTAGAAGATAACAAATGAAAATCTTGAAAATTGGAGACACAAGGTTTTCACCTAGTGACTAAATGTGTTCATTTATCTATTTAAGTACAATTAATTTCCATTCTGTTTTGTACAGTGGAATAAGACGTAAAGTAAAGGAGATAACTTGCTGTTGTTCACTGATTTCATTCATTTATTCGTGTGAGTGTATCTGCTGTTAGGTGAATTGGAGACTTTGACACCTGTGTGAGCAGCATGTGTTGTTGTTGGTCCCGTACCCTGCCTCTGATCCAGTGCCTGTTGGGACATATTAGTCCCAAGTCACTCTGCTTATAGAAAGTAAATGGATGGATTGGTTTATTATTTACCGAATATACATAATAGACAGTTGAGAGACTCTCTTGAGCTTCCTGTTTAATGTAGTCTACAGTCCTCATTTGCTCCATGCGGAAGAGTGCCTGATAGAAAATCTAATTTAGAAGCTCTCTGGGGGACCCACAATCACCAGAATTAGTAAATCAGATGCCAGTGAGGACTGGTGTACCACCTGACCAGCAGCAAGTGGAAGCAGTTAATTTATGTCATTAAAACACCTGTTTAAACCAGGTAGTAGCAGGAACCGGGGCCTCTGTGTTACCAATCTGTATTCTTGTGGTTCATATGGCACAACCCGATAAATGCAGCACGGTATGGAAACAAACCAACAGCAGGCCAGAATTCCTGGTTGATATAACATGAGTGTAAACATGCTTATTTAAACATTAAATCCAACCTGGTTCATCTAACTATGTGTCACTAACCTGCAGCCAGGCCCGATGCCTCTGAACGCCGGGGACACCGGGTACGGCAGCGTGACAGCACCCGGGCTGTCGAGCAGTGTGGGCGACTCAGAGTCAGCCCCGCTGCTCATCCCCGAGCCGGAGGTGGTGCAGCAGTGGCGGCCTCTGAGCAAGCAGGAGCTGGAGGTCGCGGCGGGGGGCCCGGGGTGGAGAAGAGTGCGGTGCTACCTGGTGCTGATGTTCTGGCTGGCTTGGTTGGCCATGCTCGCCACCTCCATCGCCATCGTAGTGAAGAGCCCCCGGCCGGTGCCAACACACCTGAAGTGGTGGCAAAAGTCGCTTTTCTACCAGCTGCAGCCCGACATGTTCATGGAGGCGCAGACAGAGGGGTCAGGGAGCATAAACGGTGAGACATTGCATAATTATCATCGCCATTCACAGTTATTTAAGTAGTTAGCCTAAAAAACACTTTGCGTATTTGCAGTCCATGTGCAACCGGCTTTTTTATGAATGGCACACACATTTTTCATTTACTTTCATTCACACAGTTTGACCTGTATGCCTCTTGGTAGACACTGAGAGATTATATTTTAACACTTAACTGAAAAGAGAAAAAAAACAAAGTTAACAAAGTCATGTTAGACATGACAGATGCTGCAAGAAAGTCTGAAAGGCCTGAAAGTCAGCTGGGCCCCTGTTTACCCCCATTTTTCTTCCACTCTATGCAGTGTTGGTCCGGGATTTTCACTGTGATAATTTGAAACACATGCATTTTGTAATTTGAGAAATAAGCACAAAACTGAAATAATGAAGGTCTTAAAAGTAGATTTTGACACTGGGGCCCTCTAAGACAATACTTCAAGATCCGGCAATAATGAAGTCACTTTACTGTAAAGTTTTATGTCAGTTGATATTTGCAGAGACAGTTGCTTTAGTGGTGTTCCTAAACAACTCTTCAATTAAATTAGTTGACACATGGTGACCTCCCACTGCGAGGAAGTCACCTGCTTTACCTTCTTGGTAATCCAGATTTGATTAGGTTTGTTTTTTCCTTTTAATGTTGATTTCTTCCTGTGAGAACCTGCTAACTGATGCTGCAGAGAGTCATGTTCACACCATGAGAAAACATTCGGTCTTGACCACAGTGGAAACTTTTGATAGTCTTTGACTCTTGGTTACTGTGAGAATACTTATTTCAGGTCACGTTGGTCATATTTCACATGAAAGAGCATGAAGTTGCAGCGTCTGGGACAAAAACCACTTGATACCACAAACTACACTGGTCGTTTGCTGACAAAACAGAACTCATGCTGTGGGCTACCACATGTCAACAACAAGACTAGAAAATATTGACAGTATGCTGGAATTTAATGTGCTTAGAAATATAAGATGAGAATCTTTTTAAAAATTTCAACTCAAGGAAATTGAACACCTAGAAGAGGTACAAGAACAAATGCGTAGTATAGATAAGTAACCTTAAAAAAACAGAATACTACATGTATTATGAGCATATGTTACATACAAAATGAAGCATGGAAAACAAAAAGTACTAAAATACATGTGAATGGTAACTACAAAGTATACTGAGACAAATGGTGAAGAGATTAAGTTTAGCATAATAACATTGTGATTTAAATGTTAGTAACTGTCTAATGTTTAATCTTTTTTTTGAAGCGCTGTGTGAGCAGCTTCCCTACCTCAGGTCTTTAGGTGTAGGGGCTCTAATCCTGGAGGGCTTGTTTGATAAGGAGGCATCTCCTTTAAATGTCACTGTAACTGGTGAAAGCTTGGGGATGTTGCCTCAGATCGAGCATCTGCTAAGAGAGAGCAACAAAGCAGGTGAGTAAACAAACAACCAGAATAAGTGTTTGGTTTTTTTTTTTTTTTTTTTTAAATTTTTTAACCTGCATGATTTGATGATTAATGAGCTCCGTGCTGGTACTTCAGGTCTCAAAGTGGTGTTGGACTTCTGTGAACTGGATCTGTTGGGACCTCAAGATGTAGCAGACAAGCCATCAAAACCCTCAGAAACAGTACAGGTAAAGCTTTCTGTCTGGTGATGCTTCTAAACATTATACGGTATAAGTGATACCGGATTTCTTAAAACTTTACATCTCTACAGCATGCAATCCGGTTCTGGTTGGAGCAGGGTGTGGCAGGTTTTTCAATCTGTGACACAGATGCAGCATATTCAGAAAAGGTAAAACAATGCACATTAATAGTTTCGATTTTTCTTTTTTCCACAAGCAGAATTTCCATAATCTTAAACTTAATAAAATATTTACATTTCAGACTCTGCTAATGTGGAGAAGTGTTTTCAAGGAGTTCAGTAGTGAGGAGGAGGAGGAAAGGTATTGTTCTATGTGGATCGATATATTTGTGTGTTGTAACATGAAGCTACAGGTTTGTTTGAGTGTGTGTGTGTGTGTGTCTTTCCCTCTTCAGGATTGTGGTAGTAAAACAGACGGGAGATGTTTTGCCTCCTCTTAACAACTCCAGCCAGATCAACGTTACGTTGGTGGATTTGGTCATGAGGTCAATACTGCCAACTTCATCTCACCTCCTGTCTGCACAGGAAGTGGCTGATGCGATAGAGAAACGTCTGCAAACAACAGGAGATATATGGCCTAGTTGGACAGTAAGACCTAAAGCTTTCCTCAGTAGGACTTGTCTGAAAACCATATTATTATAGCAGGTGGATTTTGACCTGATGATCTTACAATAAGGTCCAATAGCCTTGCACCTACATGTGATAGATGTATTAACTGCTATTGTATAGTTTCGGTGGCAAAGTAGTATCTGAATAAGAATTTTTAAAGCACGAGGGAAAGTAGAAATGTTGTCAACCAAAGCTTTTAATTGTCTACACTTGTAGTAGTTTTGTTAATTTTATATCATAAATGTTTCATTTTCAAACAATAAAGCAAACTTTTTAAAGATCTACTCCAGACATATAAAAACCTTTATTCTTGGAATAATTAATTACCTTGTTAAAAATCCTTAAAATTATATCTGCTCCTTCTCCCTCATTAAAAGATTGAAATTCTATGAATATAGAAATGTTGCTTGTTTCAAAAGTTTAACTGCTGGACACAAGATGTCTCCTACTTCACTGTAAAGTCCATTCTCAGTGTTTGTGAACTGGGGGCTTCAAGTTCCCACATCACACTTGTGTACATGTATACTGGAGCGCGATTGGCTACAAACTATTTGCGATGTCACAAATCATGATCATGGATACACCCCTTAAACTCAGATTTCAGTGGGAACAGAAAAACTCCATCTTCAGGAGATTAACGTGAAAACAGCCTTCTAGTATCAAACTCTGTACATACATCATTCTGCAGAGTGAAGCTCAAACATCCAACTGAAGGAACAAGAAAAACACATTTTTGAGTGGGCTTCTTAATGGTATAATAATGGTATAATTTTACATAATCTATAAATTCAGTCTTTTTTCAACCCACTTCATTCACCATCTAATATCATAGCCCTTTGGTTTAGGTAGGGTGTTACAATACAAATAAAACATGGTTTTCTTTTCTGGCAGGTTGGAGGTAAAGCATCTCATGACTTGAAGAAATTACTCCTGGTGTTGATAATGACTCTGCCAGGGTCACCTGCAGTCCGATATGATGAAGAGATGGACCAAACACAGGTAAAGTCCAAGCTTGACACTTCTAGTGAATTTATTATCCAATGTGCAATTTGATGTTGCTTAATGAAACCTTTTTATGCCGTACAGAATGTTTCTCTACATTTCGCCTTGTCAAATGGAGAGCAGAACAGCGATCCACCAGAATCTCATGCAGTGAGTAGTAAAGCCAGCTGAAATACCTGAACAAGTCTTATCCACTCTGACTTAACAAGTGAACATGCAAGTTGTGTAAAGCTGAAGCTAAAGAAATCATTAGTTTGGTATTTAACTTCTTATACTCATTTCTACCATCCATCCCTCAGGACAAGGAGAAGATGAAGCGTTCAGCTGTAGCTCTCTTCACCTCCCTCAGTCACTCCAGAGCCAGAGAAGAAGCTCTTCTTTACGGCAACTTCACTTTCCTCCCCTTTAACACCTCCTCCAACTCCAACTCCACTCTTTTCTCTCCTACATCTCCCCCGATCCTCGCCTTCCTGCGCTCGTGGGGTTGTGTCCACTTCCTCATCCTGCTAAACGTCGGGCCTGAGCGTCATGCCTTGGAACCTACATGGGCCCCCAGCCTGCCTCAGGCTGGAGTGTTTGTGGCCAGCACAGGAATGGACCGGCTCGGGTCGACATCTCTGTACACGCTTGAACTGCAGCCCCATGAAGCCATCGTCATCAAACTGTTTGAGGCGGGAAGCTACTCATAGAGCCTTTTGAGTTGCAGCAACAGTCAGTTGTGTCGAGATGTAGGTGGAAACTGTTTTCTTCTCACAAGATGAAATGTCTGACACAAATGTATTGTTTTTATAAAGTGCTGATTACTATGTGCTCAGAGGGCACTGGAAATAAAGTAATGGTTCTGTATTTTGCGTAGTATCATTTGTTCTCTGGCTGTCATAATATCAAGCAGTAGAATTTATCTTCCATAGAAGTGATTTGAAATGTCATGGTTAACTTCCAAGTAAATACCCAAAGGTGAACTTGTATGAACAAAATGAAACCCAAATCTGGTGGTATTTCATTTAGTCACACGCTTGTCTGTTGTTAAAAGAAACCACATTGCAAGTCACATCCTCATCCCACCTCACAGGCGCATTCTTAAGCTATTTCCTCAAACCGTTGGGTAATCTCTTGTTGAGCAATTCAAGATTATAGAATGTCATCTGGGAAGCAAATGTGCGGTTCCATTAATTTAACTTTTTGCCGCTGGCTGAGAGAGTGATTGTCTGAGGAGAAACTATAACTTTCTAGAAATGCATGTCCAGTTCAGGAGGTGTACACTAGTAAACACATGGTGGTGCTGTAGCAATACTCACAGCTCTGCTGCTCCAATGTCCATACTGCTTGTGTGAGACTTTGAGATCTATTGAACTAATTCGTGAGTTTCCAAAGATGACATATATTTGTTCATAGAAATGAAACTGTTTATACAAAAAGAATTCATCATTCAGCTCTTCAATTCATCTTTATTTGAAGCGTTCCTTATTTTCCCATATTAATCACCAGTTTCAAATGTAACTATTTTGTATTACTATTTTCAGTTTTAAGATTAAATCGTTCTCTTCCTCATTACTGTGTTTAGTTGTTTCACAATAAGTCATTAAAAATACTCCAAGTTTTTTATCTCATCACATGAAGCAAACATTAATAACTATTTGTAATACCTCATGCTTTGGAAATTCACAGCCTTTCACCTCTAAAAACCTCTAAGAAATTATGCTGACATAAATTTACAGTTTAGTGTTTTCAAACCAAATCGAAACTATTTTCTATCGCTGGGATGCAACGTGACTTCTAATGTCTTAAGGGTTCATTCATTTGTAACAATAATATTTCACCTATAAAAATAAGATCTTTAAGGCAATGCCCTTTATAAATTTTATAAATTTTCCTTTAAAGTTTTCTCCATAATGGGGAACATAAAAATAGAAAAACATTTTAACAAAATGAATGTTGTTGTATCTCCAAAAAAAAAAAGAAGACTTTTATTACATTTAGGGGGAAATTAATTCGGCAATCAATTATATGAGCTACTGTACATTTTGACAGAGATAATGAAAAACTAAAAAATTTCCAAGTTGTTTTAGTGAAGTAGCTTTGGAAATCCCCAAAGGCCTTTAGTTGCTGTTAAGGTTGTAGCAGTGAAAGCAGAAACAAGTGGTCATTGAAACTTAAACACAACCTTTTTCTGTTTATCTTGTCTCTGCTCGGGTCCTGTGACTATGAAGAGCTGCACTTGAGAACAGCATTTTTTTTTTTTTTTTTAAATGGAGAACTGTTAAACATCACGAAATCACCATAAACATTTTGCAAAATTAGGAACATAAACAGACATACGTTGTGAGACATTATTTTCTCTGTCAATATTTAATTTCACATGAACAAAATGTGTACCATAGAACGAATACTATCTTTCAAAAACTGTATTCTTTCATTCATTTTAATGGACGTAACGACTCAAATATCCTCAAAGAACGAAATGTGGTAATGTGTCTCTTACTTAAGTTGGGTCATGCATGGCTGAGCATGAAAGACTACAAAATGTAAAGTGAATGTGCAACACAGCCAAAAAAAACAGTCACCCTGTCTGTTATCCCTATACTGTACTTTATCTCTGCACTCCACCACATAAACCAACACATACACAATTTTTTCAGGATATACAATGTCTTAGCAAAGTGAAGGGGCATAAATGCACTACATTGAAATGCAGTTATAGCATTATTAGTCACAACAACAACAACAACAACAACAACAACAACAACAACAACAACAACAACAAAAGACAAATTCTCACAGTGCACTTTGCAGCAGCAGAGGTTTTCAAAAAGCAAGAGCACCGAAGAGGCTCTTAGAGGAACATTCACAATCATCACAGGTAGTTTAGAAATCAGTGAAGATGAAAGGGACAGATGGCATCAAGTGTTCATGTACCGTGACATTATGGGTTGGAAGGGAACATGGATTAAACCTAGTTCTGGACTGAAAGTTAAAGCCTTTTAAACCTGATTAACTCAAATCTTAGACATGGTTTGGAATACAGAAGTTGTAGATTTAGCCTAGTCTTAGATTTAGAGATAGGAGAGTCACATGAGTTACACCAGGACTTAATGAAGGGGCAGGTTTAACCTTGGATCTACTCTTTAACATAAAAACAGACTATTTTTATGTTTGATTTATTGACTGTAAAGGCTCATGCACACCTTCAGTTTCTTGTTCACAAGTGCGTAGGGAGAAATGTCAATAGGCAAGAGAAGAGAGAATTCCAGCACACTGTC
The DNA here is from genome assembly GCF_910596095.1 of Thunnus maccoyii. Taxonomy (NCBI): domain Eukaryota; kingdom Metazoa; phylum Chordata; class Actinopteri; order Scombriformes; family Scombridae; genus Thunnus; species Thunnus maccoyii. The sequence continues at coordinate 19,714,450 of NC_056538.1, forward strand.
CCTTTTACTTGCAATAAACGTCATTAGATTACTTATGAACGTCATTAGATTACTAATAAAGTTTATTGCAAGTTAAAGGACAGTGTGTTCTCTCTTCTCTTGCGTATGTTTGATTTATCAAATTGCTAGTCTTCCAGATGTCTTTAAAGGTATAGAGATGCCATATTTTTAAGGTTCTTTTTGAAAATGACCACAATGAGCAAAATATGAGATTCTTATCTACCCATATATATATTAGATGATCAGATTCATGTAACTTTTCTTAGTACTAGCAAGCCGTGAAGGCTATTCATAGCGCTAGCGTCTCACAGGTGGAGGAGTAGATGGTAAAAGTTTAATGCTGTCTGTCAGGGGGACACATATACAACAAAGACCAACAAGCACCGAAAGTCAGAAAAGTATTTACTGATAGGAGTAAGACCATTTCCAAGACCATTTTATATTAATGATGTAAAAGCAACAAAGCTGGAACCTAGACTTGCACTCTATAGTCAAGTAACTTATCCAAATTCAAGATTTGTGTTTTAGATAAACACTTTTTTGTGGCAATTTATTTGGTCCTATCTGAAATATCTGAAATAACTTTTGGATGGATTGTCATGGATTTTCGCACAGAGATTGATCCCAGAGGATAAATCCTACTGACCTTGGTGATACACTGACTGTTCCTATAGTGCCATCAGCAGATCAAAGTTTTTATCTACAGTGTCCTGTAAAATATCAACATCTGCTGGATGGATTGGCACCAAATTTTGTACATCATCAACAAATCCTAATGACTTTGATGACCCCCTGACTTTTCCTGTAGCACCATCATATGGTGGGTGGCCATTTGTGATTTTGACAAATGGATGGATTGCCATAAAATTTGGTAGACATTCATGTTCCCCTCATGCTAAATTGTTTAACTTTGGTGGTCTCTTAACTTTTCATCATTTGGTCAAAATATCAAGTTGTCCAATACTTTGGTTTATGACCAAATATCCAGAAAACTAATGAAATTCCCATTAGTCTGAGCTAAACTTTGTGTTTATAATGCTAAATAGCAAACATTAGCATGCCAACACCTTAAACTAAGATAGAGTGAACATGGAAAACATTATACCTGCTAAAGATCAGCATACAGCATTGCCATTGTGAGCATGTTAGCATGCTGACGCTACTGTTTACCTAAAAGCATTACTGTGCCTTAGTGCAGCCTCACAGACCCGCTAGCATGGCTTAGTTTTTTTGACATGGTTAATTATTACATTAATAAAACATTAGATTAAGGCCTACTAATGGTTTAATAGACACTTGCCTTGGAAATCAACCCATTATATCTCTAAAACTTCTTCTTGCTTGAATAAAATAAGTCTCTCTTTTGTCAGATCTCTGATCAAGTGATCCAGATTAACATATCATCGACCCCAGTGTTGACAGGTACTGAAATAAAGTGTACAAGCGTGGTCAGCTTCATCAAGTTGAGTATGACCTGCATCTCAGTGTCAAAGGACATGGACAAGCTTTTATCAAGAGTTACCTGGATGTCTTTGACAGAAAAGACTGATAAAAAGATGAAGACGGTATACATTCATGCATATAGTTTACCCATATAGCTTTACCCAAGTGCATATATTCAGATTTTACAGTAGGCTATATTATTCATAGGCTTGATATGGTTTGATGTGTTCCTTAGTGCTAAATTACAGTGCTGTTTGTTTTATGGCACGACTCTCCTTGCAACATTGAAACAGTTTCCATCAGTCAGTTGACATATAAGAGCTAGTGCAACCATCCCCCCCCCCAAAGTAAGTTCATAGAGAAACTGTGGAACATTTCCATTGTAACAGATGCTTCTTTTCAAAGTCTTCGTGCCTTATGTCAGTGAGTGAAGGTCAGGAGTTCTTTATGTGAATCACAATTACAACTTTGCTCCAATGTTTTATCAGACATAGAAATGTCCCAGCCTCCAGTCCATCAGAGTTTTTCTGGTAGGTCACTGGGGTAAACTGGAGTACGTGTTGGTCTGTGGAACTGTCACATCTGGGGGGTTGCTCTGTATCTGACTGTCAAGGGGTAAAGACAGAGCGCAGTGTGCTGTATTCTTCACAGCTCCTTTGCTGAAGCGGCAGCTCAGCAGAGTGCAAAGGTGGCGAAACACAGACTTGCGGCAGATGATGAAGACCCAAGGATCCACGATGGGGTTGAGGGCGTAGAAGCGGAAGGCTGTCAAGTTTTCATTGTCGCCACAAAATGGGTGAATGGCATTAATAAAACCTGCAATCTGAAGAGAGAGAGAGAGTTGGAGTTAGACACTGTTTGTGCTGTTTTTTGCTTACAGATTATAAAATATGAAATAAAGAGGGAAATAAGAAGTCCTGCCTTCAACAAGACTGCTGAAATTATGGTCTTAAGCCTACAGCCCCTTTCACACATACAGTCTATCCCTGAAAATGTTCCTGATTAGTGTCATCATAGAGCAAGCAACAGCTTGGAAAGCTCATTATCTCCCACTTACAGCTGGCTGTAGGCCAGAGCTAACAGACAAAAGTTATGTGGACTCACAATAATGCTGAAACATTACAATACTGAAAACCTTTTGATATGATTAATGATCTCCAAATATCAGACATTTACTAGTTATAGCTTGTCAGATTTTTGTATTTGCAGCTTTCCATAATATTACAGAATGAATTGATGACATTTGAGTTTGAACTGTTGGTCAGACAAAATGAGCGGTTTGAAAACATCAGATTGGGCTCTGGCGAATGGCGATTTGTCATTATTTAACATATGATCACTAATATTCACAGGTTACTCGTTTCAGTAACCCATCATCCCACAAGATTAAAGATTTTGTCTGCTGGAAGGAGCCAAATCAAACTTGATTCAAGCCTCTTTAACAGCTAAACAAGATGAGAACACATGACTGTGTATTTAGTATCAGTGTCAGTTGAGACTGTGGTTCATCTTGTTATGCTAGGCTTTACCAAATGTTAACATCCGTCTCTTTATATCATATAAAATCACCATTGGTGTGAGTGCACCTTTAACTTTCAGAAGTACAAAGTGTCCTAAATACAGATACAGACAATGTTATCTAACAAAGCCGCAACCTTTTCCTGCGTTGACCTTTGAGGTATGACAGACTGCAGACAGCAGCAGCTGGCTGCTTATTCATCCTAGGCAGAGACAGAGGCAGCAGCTGGCCCAGGAAGCTTCTTTGTCACCTTGCTCCTCGTCTCTATCAACAATTCTCCATTTCCTCCATGAAATATCCAACAAACAGTGGCCTAATTAATGGCTTGTGCCGATTCATTGATGTAAATGTTTCTCTGTTGCTAGGGCCTGGACTGAAAACAAATAAGCAAGAGACAGAGAGGGGCTGGAGGGGAGCAAGTCCAGAGCCAGACCAAGACAGACTACTAGAGGGACCAGACAGTATGTGCTCTCCATACTCATTAGATGTCTAAACTCACACAGTTGTGGTTACTCATATCGATCAACCGTTACACCCATGAGAAAGATATAGGGAGAGGAAGCGGCTGACTGTGTGCAAACTCAAAACAACAGCAATTATCTTGTTATACTTCCAAGTAGATGCTGAGCTCACAGGCACAATGATTTCAAAACTCAGAACAGCTTTGTCATCTCAGATGTGTCAGATGCGGTCGCAGTCTAAAGTCGAACAAAATAACGTCCAGATGTTCTTGAGTTTTTAGGAAGTAATCATTTTATTAGAGGTTGTGTGAAAATTCTTCAATTGCGCAATGGATGTTTTCAGAATTACTGTTGGGTTGTCACTGATTTAACAACAGTAAGCAAGGAGAGTAAAGCTTAAAGGGGAACCTAGTTTACACATCAAAGTCTGGGAGAACTACTTCATATGTGGAAAAACTTGCATAAAAAGCCTTTTGTGGCTCCAGAAGGAAGCTCCGCAAAGTCTGATAAATTGCTTTAAATGATGTCACTTGAGGATAAAGACTACAGGTTTGGAAATGAAAAAAATCTGAAGATGCGGTGTTAGAAAGACATGAAGCTAATAGACTTCCTCCTCATCTCTGCAGCTAGCATAACACATCTGAATCTCCAACCCAGCTGTCAGTGGTTCAGTTGCATTGTGGGTAATATAGGTGCCAGGTTCTGACAAGAATGAATGAAATAAAAAAGAAAATATCTCCGGTTCTGAAACTCTCTCTCTCTCTCACACACACACACACACACACACAGAGTCAAAACTGACATGAACACACATTGACAAGGTGTGATGTCAGTTTCCTTTAACAGGATAACATGTTTCCTCTTTAAAACCGCTGCAAAGATTTCGCAATTGGAGTCAGTTTTTCTCCATCATTTACTGAATTCATCTGCAGAATCGTTGGCATTAAACTGAACATATCTTGTAAGTTACAGTAATGGATGTCTTCAGGATTGGGTTGCACCAGCCACTCATACTGTAAATTCATTTCTAAGTTTGTGAGTGAAGTCCTTCCTAAGCTCTTCTTGTTAACTGCTAGCTAATTTCAAACTAGTGATTTATGAGGATGCTAGTAAAGACCAAATCAATTACTAACCTAGCTGTGTTTTTAGTTCAAATTATCTCAGTTTTAATCTAGTAATGCATGTAAATCTCCATTTAGTAAACACTTAATTATAACTATGCTAAACTTACAGATCTGTTTGTTTGAGTTTTTATCACACTATGAGTACACAATACAGTGGATCAAATGCAGTTTTAAAAGCTTTGAAAATAACAGTGAAAGATGTCCTTTTTGATTTCAACATCTTTCACTACAAGAGTCATGACACCATTAACTGCGTTGGCTCATCACCAAGAAACAGGCTGGCAACAACTTGTTATTTGAATTAATACTTGAAGTAAAAATGAATCTAACTGGCATGAAACACACTAACGAATACAAATGTCTCTTGTACTTCACGCACAGTAATGGTACACTTTATTTATCATCCACTGTTGCCAGAAACATTTCAAACAGACATGCATCCTCATACACCCTGTCATCGTACTCGCCCTTGTTGACTCATTCACTCTCACTGTCACCCTTGCTTCTGTTCCTGCATGCCAACCTGCCTCTTATGGTCGTCTAGGCAGACCTTAAGCCCTGCAGAGAGGGACACAAATCACCAGCTGTCTGCTCCAAGCACTGCAGGCTGTGGAGCCAAAACTGATGAGATGTCAGACTCTCCTTAAACAGGAGCATATTAATGTATCAGCCTGTGGTTAAAGAACTAGGCCAGAAACAATGATTATTTAGAAGAGAACAGAGAAGATACAGGGAAGCTTTGAAAGGACATACCTCAGGTACATATACACTCAAAAGCATATATGTTATATATGTTCGTACGTGTTCTGTATAAACAGATGCATGCATGCATAGACAGCTGCGTTGTGCAAACACATACACATCCATCCATCAACATTTGCAGCTCTGCAAACTTTGGACTCAAATCTAAAGCTACAACTGTATGTCCAAGAGAAATGGATCTCTGTTTTAGTTATGAAGATATTTTGCTTTTCATGAGGACTTGACTCATCACTCATTGGTGTTCATCCATCCAGGCTTTTTCAGTCGTAAATGAGCAAAAGAATCAAACAGAAATAAGTTTAGGGCTGCAAATAACAATTACTTTCATTGTTGATTAATCAGCGTAATTCTTTTTCTATTAATCGATTAATTTCTTTCAGAAAAATGCCTGTTTTCTTAGACTAATACTCCAAATCCTGAAGATATTTACGTGATTATAACAGAAGAGAAAGAAAAGCAGCAAACTCTCACAACTGAAAAGCTGGAACCAGGAAATGCTTGGCTGATTATTTTCTGTCAATCGAATAAATGATAAATCAACTAATAGTTTCAGCTCTGAATCATTTTTCTTGGTACTACCCTGAGAATCTTCATGTACCTGGATCCAGTTTGTCTGATGTTCAGAGGTTTGTTCAAGCAGGCACATCAGATGCTATTCGGGGGCTGATGATTGCCATGACTTACAGGAAACAGACCACGTAATCAATGTCTACACTCTACAACCTATTATTTTACATCTTGGGTCCTGGAGGACTCTTCCTAACTCTCTCTCTTCCTGATCCTGTTTCACTGCAGGATCATTACGCAGGGATAAGAGGAGGCAGCGTGGAGATTACAGGCCTTTCAGAGAGGAGTGTTTACAGCAGAGAGAGAAAGAGAAATGCTGCAGTGCTGTATGAGTCTTTAAAGGACTAGTTAAACATTTTGGAAAAATGCTTATTTGATATTTTTTGAAGGATTTCATGTCTGTGCGTTAAGTATGGAGCTGCAATTTTAGCGGGGTTACATATCAGTATCAGAGTTATTTCATGTTAAACAATAGTTTATTCATCCACTCAGAACTGCTGTACTTTATCTATGTGTCCCACCTATTTTTTTGCCTGTTCAATTACTTAACATCTTAACATCCAGTTGCTATTGTTGGCTATAGTAAACACAAGTAAAAAGTCATGGCCTGGTGTAAAGTGATCACAAGCAGCAAAAGTTAACCCTCACACCAAAGCACATTTCCACTCTGGTGTAGACAGGAAGTTAAAAGACAAAATTACATTACAGCATTTAATTGTTGCTAAAACACATAAGGTTAATAGTGCAGGTTTCCAGATTAGCATAAATTTTTGTTCTGGTCTGCACAGGCATGATGGTACCAAACTTGGCAACCTCACAGTGACAACAAGACCGTGGGATGCTGCACTGCACCCAGCTGTTGACAAAAAATGTTTTACCCGTACATTTTTATTTATGTACAAGTTGTATCTTGCACAAACAAGATACAACTTGATAGTAAGTGAGATTTAGAGGTGTAGGCTGGTATATTTTTCACTTTAGACAGAGCTAGTTGTTTGACCTGCTTCCAGTCCATATGCTAAGCCAGGTTTAACAGCTTAGCATCCTCTCTCATGCTCATGCACGGGTCACGAATATGATGTTTCTTTTGATTTGTTAAACGTGTCAGAATTAAAATCAGAGGAAAGGATCTCCTGTTGCAAGTCGCTTGTATGTTGCAAATTTGGTGAAACAGGCTCCAGGCTTTGTATTTAAAACATAACAAAATTGTATTTGGCATAACGTTTAACTTTTCCTTTAAAATGTTGTTTAAGTTCACACCTCTGCAATGTTTAGCTCAGTCTTTCCGATGTGCTTATGCGCTAGCTTTAAAATCATGAGTCACTTTACTTTATTTTCTGTTGCTCAGCCCGAAAGTACGGCTCAGAATAAGTACAACACAATTTGAAAAATCTATACACGTACTTAATGTCTTTCTAGTGTTTTGTTCCTGTTTGACACTATGATGTGGAGCTGTCCAATAAAGTGCATTGATCCAGGATTCACAAGAACAGCAGAGGTGATTGGATTTCCACCCACTGTCTTCATTCCTAACAAATGACTACAGGTAGACTTTTCTTCAATATCAGGCTTTTTCTGCGTCAAACCTTTTCTCCCTCGAGCTTCTGCAATTACAGCAAACCAGAGTCAAAGAATCAAATATATATGTTTGTCCCCGGGCTATTTGACTACACTAACCTCTGACCCGCATTCAGATACTGAAGGAGCTGATGATAAGCGGGTGCTGAGTCATACAGTGCAGAAATGCAATGTAAAGGTTAGTAGCATGTTTCTACACTGAAGGGGAATTTCACTGCTCCACAGTCTATGGTTTGGAAATGCGTGGGGAGGTGTTTTGTGTTGCCTGAGAGACAGAAATAGATTCAGAGAGGAAGAACAAGTGGGTGTGCACTGCATTTACATGATTCTTGTTCTTTTTTTTTAAGACTTTTCTTAATGCCAGATGACTAATCTCTAGCTTCCTGAATTTATGTACTTCATAAATGTAAATGTGTTATGTTCCAGGGGACATTATCATAAGAGAGTCAGTCTACGGTGTCTTCAGACGAGTTTCATTTGGGGAATACACTGTCTAAAAATGTCCATTAGTGAGTTTCCTCTTTAAGAAGTGCCTGAGGCTGCAGCGAGTTACGGAGCCATTAGACCTTTTACCAGCATTTTGCAAAATGGACTTCAGTGAGAAAACTATTCCAGACAACAGTCCGCACTATGACACTTGATCCAGTCAATTATCTGGGTAGAAAAGTGACCCAAACGCAACATAACAAAACGTTCTACATGCAAGCACACCTACTCCTTCTGCTACAAATCCTGCATGTTGAGTCAAATCAGTTTTGTATATGTGGGTGGTTTATATAAGGGATGGTTATAATCTGTGCAACATATGACACTCTTCCTTTGACTTGGACACAAAACAAATAAAGATATATTCTTCTATATGTCTTGGTTCTGTAATTATTATCTTCTTTTTTTGTCACAGCCACTTTTTCTCCTGAGTAATCTAACAGAAGAATTTAGGGAAAACTAAAATAGTCTCTGATGAGTAAACTGTCATACATGAGTGACCTGAAAAGCCCTGAGGAGCTGCTGTCTGCTTGATGACTGAAAAAAGAAACTGCTGATGAGAAAACACAAAAACAAACACTCACACCAGCAACAACAAAGAGGAAGCTACTGTAAAATGATGACCCCAGTTTTTAACTTGGGAAAAGTGAAGTATGACATAGGCTGATATGTGTCAATTTTTGAGAACAAGTTGACACCGGCAATGTTGCAGAACCTTTTAGCTGTTGCAACAGACAGAGACATGCGTTCACTGCAGTTCCTCCTCCACAGAGATAAAGTTCAAAGGGACCTGCGACTCTACTGTAACGCCCTCATGTTTCCGATGGCTGGTGGTGATTCCTTACAAGTGAAATCAGTGATGAATTATCTTATAAAAGATGTTAGTGCCAGCTGAAATGCCTTTTTTAATGCTCATATCACATCACTGAAAAAAAATGTAAGTCATAATACAGCTTGAATTAAAGTGATTATTATTATATTTATCATACATTTCACTATTAGCGCCACTTGAGATCAATTTTCTTAATTTCAAGGTGGCTGCGACACACATCCTTTCACAGAGTGCCACCTGGGCGGCAACCTCCTTTACTTTCCTAATTCCAAAACATATGTACACTTCATCATTTCATTTGCCAACAGTGGGAAGAACTAAGCAATATAAATTATACTGCTTATTTTCATTGGAAATTAACAGCATCCACTTAAAATAATTCTGCTGTTTTTAAAACCTGGGTCTTATTTTTGTAGTTTTATCCATCATTCCTATCGGTTATGACAACAATTTCATTCTAGAGTTATGTGGACGTGATAACATCTGTGATAACTTTGTTATTTGTGTAAGCTATACAAGGTTAGATGACCAGACGAGCTGCAAATAAATTCCTGGTTTAACTCTATATTCCTCCAAGTCACTTAATGTACCCAAAATGTCCATTACAACTGTCCACTGAACAGTAAAACACTGTACAACATGAAGCAGACAGTAGCTCTGCAAAATCTAATTGACATATAAAGTTTGTTTTCGGTTCCAGATAGATAGTCTAGTTATGTGGCTGAACTGAGGATTCAACCACCTTAGACGACTTGTCTGATCATCTGTGTGAATGATTGCTTGATTGATTGATTGACTGCAGCTTGTCCTTCTGGGCTCTGGTCCAATGTCACCATGGCCAGATCTCAGCAAAAATGCTGATGACTTAACTGTTGTCACAACTGATGGTAATGGTGGCCAAAACCATGGCCATTGTAAAATATGAGCCAAGTTGTTGAAAAATCAGCTGTTTGCTCTACTTTACTTACTGTTTACTTTTTGTATCTACATATCAATTTAAATTTTGATTTATGGGGTAGTTTTCCCCATTTTTATATGTTTATTCCTGCTTACACCATCCTTTTTGTACCTATTGTACTTGGTCTGTTTATTCTTGTGCTGCTTAACACCTGATTTTAATTAAGTCTTATTTTAATTTGCCAGGAAGTGACAGTTTCCACCCCAGTGCCTGGATGTGTATCTTGCATATTTAACACTAAAATTCATAACAACGATTGCTTAAATATGTTAAGATATATATATATATATTATTATAAATATGCAATTTCATGTTATCTTAATGATGGAGTGTCGGTAGACATTACAGCTGACACATTTACTGTGGTTGAACTTGTTAAATATGCAACACTGCCAGTCAAGTCGGTTCAAGTAACACCTCTCATCTTTATATTGCATAATCTACACCACCCAAAGCTGAGCGTGCAATTTCATCACTTTAGCAGATGATAAATTATCAAGGAGGACAATATCGGTTGAGGACATTTTGTTTTGGTTATTTATCTGTTTGCACATAATACAGATTTGATATCACAAATACAACACTGCTCTCTTTCACCTTACCTCAGCATCATAAAGTGCATCAACATGTGGAAAGTTACTGGTTTCATCTTTAATCTGAGGGTAACTGCTTTCCTGTTTCAAAATATCAGTTTAAAATTGAGCTGTTCACAATTAAGATAGGAATTTATTCATAAATTAACTTTTTTTTAATACTCTCTGGAAATACACATAAATAACCATTTAAAAACAACTTGATATTGATATTTTATTCACAATAAATCAGTACAAATCTGCCATTAATGTCTTGCTGCTTTTCATTTTCAGATTCTACATACATCATTTCTGGCGTCAGAGCAAAGGTAACTGAATACATACTGGAACAGGACATAACAATCAGCAGTAGATTAGACACAGAAAAGAATTACAAGTCATGACACACACCGCCAGCCTGCAGTTTTATGACTCTCCAAGACTGACTGACAACGAACAGAGCAAAATCAATCTGTCATTTCAACATGTGGTTTGTACCTCTTTTTGGGTGACTCACAAAACGAATATAACATGATGTTCTTCATAAATTAAAAATAACATGAACATGAAAGCAATGTCACAACATTTGTTTGGGTTAAACACAGAACATTTTGTCCCCAACAATCCGACTGACTTTGGTGTGTGTTTGCTGTTGTGCCGTTTTTGTACTTTTTTGTAACCCACCTGATGCACATGGAGTAGATTTGACTGTCACTCCATGGGTTAAATACACAACTACAGTAACAAAAACCATTTCACTCTGTATTCACTGTGCAGGTTTGCATAATTCAGACTGTAATCAACAAATCCATTTCCTCTTAATGCTGATAATGTGAATTAAGGACAACGATAATGACAAGTGTGTGTAAGTGAACGCTAAGTACACATGTAGCTGTGCTTGCATATTTATTTTACTCTGTAATTATCCTGGGAAAGTTGTCTAGTTGAAAGTTGTTAATTTTTTTCTGAAGGATCTCTCAGTCAGGACAGTTGATATTCAGTGTTCCTCTCTGTCATCATCCAGCTATGAGTTTTTCCCACTGGGCTTGGGCCGATAATCTGTGCGCCAGGCCCGTCTGCTGGGTGGGTGTCAACTGGCAGATCAGAAGCAAAGGCAAACACTATATATATATATATATATATATATATATATATATATGTGTGTGTGTGTGTGTGTGTGTGTGTGTGTGTGAAAACATATAAATTACACATTATGTATACTTTTATATACTTGTTTACAGTACTTGTTTACAGTATATGCAAGATTTTAAGTAAATTGTGCACCAAATAGCACAAGAAAGAAAGTAAATGCTTCTGAAACAATTAACATTCAGACTGAATTATCTTAACAACTATTCGATGGATTTCCATGAAATTTCCTACAAACAGTTGTGGTCCCCAGAGGATGAATCATACTGACTCTGTTGACCCCCTCACTTTTTCTCTAGCTCGATCATGAGTTTGACATTTGTGGTTTAAAGTGAAATGTCTTAAGAACTTAGATGGATTGCCTTGAAATCTGGTACATTCATGTTCTCCTACCTTAAATTGTCCAATATTTTGTTTAATACTTTCTAAATTAATTAGATTCCCATCAACCTCAGCTGTAATCTGTGTTTGGTGCTAGCAAATGTTAGCATGCTAACACACTCAGCTATTAATACTGAACAACCAAATATTACCTGCTTCAGCATGTTAGAATTATCATTCTGAGCATGTTAGCATGCTGATGATAGCGTGGCTGTACACTCTTAAACTTGATACTTGATCTTACTTAGCAAAAATAACTTCCTGATAAAAAGGTCAGTATAAACAAAATTAAACAAATTTTATATATCTTTGAGATGGCATATTGAACAAATTTGACCCTCTTTTTCCAGACTGACAAACAGTCCAGTTTCAACACTGAGTAGTGAAATACAAGATCTCAACTGTGCAAATAAAGTTCTATTGATCTTTTCACTATTTAAAAAATACCCACTAAACCGTGGCAATACACTTCTTTTAATCAAGATTGATTGATTTGTTTTCCCCAAACAAATATCCTTCTAATCAGCCTGTGAATTCTTTCATATCAAGCAGCCATTTCCACAAATGAACAACACATATCAAATATTGACTTAAAATATCTGATCTGGGGACTGACCATTTGTCATTATCATTATACAGAGCAAGTTAAGCTGTTGTTCCATATATGACATAACAATGTTATTGAGGTTGTTTTTTGGACAGTGAGGGACTCTCTGGAGCAGAGGACATTTGTGGGTAACTTATTCCCACCACATATTTTCAGGTTCTGCACACTAGTAAACATTAGCTAGGGTTCACTGGGCCTTAAAGTCCCAAAGCACAGAATCTGCCCCAAATGCCTGGATGCAATTATCTTGTTAAATTATTCAGTCCCTGTTGTCTGCGTACTCTGACTCTCTTTGAAGAGAGCACTTGTATCATATGCAGCGGAGAAAAAACATCTAGGAAGGATTACAAAGAGGATTTGAATTGAAAAACAGAGTGCTTTCTGTTGTTTTCACATGCAGCTAAAATCAGTTAAAAGAGTGATTCATGCTATGTTGTCAAACTTCATCAGTCAAATCAGTTTTTGATAAATTTGTTTTCTAGTTCTGATAGATGAGTGTATACCCAGCCAGTCCACAGCATGGTCCAAAGTGTTTTTTAAGGAAAATACCATGAATCATAGCTTTTCTGGTGCCAGCTGAAGTCAACTTCATGGAACAGGAAAGGGAATATTTATGACTAGAATGAACGCCCTTGATAATACCCATTCTTCCTTTGCTCAGTGATCCCATTACAACAAAAATTATTTAATTTTGTGCATGAGAGCATGAGAGCATGAGAGTGAATTCTCATTTTATGACTTTTTTCTTCTTTTGATAAAAGATTAACTGAAACACACGTCTATCTCAGGTAATCTTAATCAAACAAATTCTTAGCTGCAGTGAGTGTTTGGTCATATTACTGAATTGGATGTCAGCTGTCTCTCTTTCACACGTCCCCCCAGCACAACAACAGATGATAACCACATTGTGCTTCCCTTATGGTTTGTTTGATGTGAGGGTGTTGTATTTCACTGCTGCGGCTCAGCCAAGTTTTATTGGATCATATATCTCCTGATATTATTGGCAAGGTGGAGTATGAAACAAAAATCCTATTGTTCTTTCTGTACCTACGGATGCAATTATTAAGTTTACCCACTCACTCATGAATTCATAAATCAAAATCAATAAACCTGCATGCATGTCTTATTGTGGTATTTTACATACTGTGCATGCTTTTTGTATCTGTGCTTCTGCTTTGCATGTTCTAGTTAGTGTCTAACAATGCAGCTCAATGTGGTCTTATTCAATCTACTCTTCTATTAACATTAATATCTTCATGTATTTATTGTCTTGCATATCTTGTATCATGACTCTGTGTTGCATGTTTTAAGGATGTCCTGAATGATGTTTTTTATTGATATTATATATGTTCTTCTTTCTTCATTTTATTAATTGTTCCACATGCTTATAAATGACCTCAGTAACTTTGTAATTTCAATCTCATTTTAATATTCAGTTTTTAGGGTGACTCTGTGACATCTGTCCAGGGACTACAGATGAAAAATAGCCTCTTGGCTAAATCTGGCGTATTTACAGCAATGTTTATTAATGTGCACTGTCCCTGTTAAATAAACAAACAAATAAAATAAATAAATAAAAATATTTCCTTCACAAAACATGTCTGCTCATCCTGAAATATATCCTGTTCGGTAACTTTTATATTGTCTTCTCAAGAGCATGAATGGAGCCTCAAAGGATTATACAAAAATTATCCATTTTATTGGAAATATGATGTTACCAAATAACTCTACTACACCCAATTCTGCATATCAAGAGAAACTCTACGTTTGGGTGTGGAGCACATTTCACGCAATCCTGTGTGAACAATGGAGGTACTGATAGATAGACAAATAACTGTGGACAAACATGGCAAGACACCAAAAAGACAAATAAGGAGAGCAACGAACCTCTGCGGTAAAGTCTATTTAGACACATGCACAAAGCATACTACTGACCTTGTTACACCTACTGTATCAGCATCAGCATCAATGACAATCTTCCTCAAGCAGCAGTGAAAGGAAATTAAGAAGGAAGTACATCCAATAAAATACAAGAGGAAAGAAAAAAATGACAGATAAGAAGTAGAGCGACATCTGGGAAATAATATCAAATCCAAAAGCTGCTGGTTACAAACACAATGATTTTCACATACTTTCCGATCCAACTATTTGTCTCTAAATACGATTCTGATGCCTCCACTTGTATCTGCTGATCTTAAGTACCGATCTAATACCTCTGCTCTCTTTTACCCAAATTTAAAATCTACTGTACATACATAACAGCGCAAAACTCATTGGGATCTTTTTTTTTTGTGAGATTACTGGAGGCTTTATTGCTGTGATGCTGAGAACTATGTTAGTGGCTAACTTAATAAATGGCATACCTTCATAAATATAATTGATAGCAAAAACATGGACGTAGAAACCATATTTAATTGGTGATCCAGTGCATTCAATCTGCTGTGATGCTTCAATCTGCTGTATCAGATGGTGCAATGACGCTGATCTTGGCCAGAGAGGCCAAGATCAAGAGGCATGAAAGCCAAGACGAAAATACTTAAAAGATGAAATAACAATCACGTGAACATGAAAGAGCAGATCACTCATTCGGTTTCATCAGAGATAAACTAACCAAATCAAAAATCCATTTAGCTTTGATAAGAAGAAGAAGTAAGAGGAGAACTTCTTGTACTAATGATATTCTTGTTTTAACACTGTGAACAATGATAGATCATTATGAGCACTTTTGTTAATTTATACAAATCAGTAGCTTCAATAAACATTATCACATTTTGTAAGTGAGGATCTTCTGTTCTTCTTTTTGTTATTTTTCTCACTGGGCCACATCAGTGCTGTCGTAGTACTTCAGAGAGTCAGTTGTCCTAGAGCAAAGAGTTGTCACGATGTTGAAAACCAAACTCATAGAGTGACACAATGTGTCATATCAGTATGAAAAGTACTTTACTGTACCTCAGTTCAATCAGATTGTCCCTCGTCATGTTTACAAATTGACATAAGGACGACGTGCTGTTTTGAGTAATGTCAGTGTTTTATTTCCCAAGATGCCCATTAAAACAATCTTTCAACATAATCTCAGTTTGCAAACTGCTGACTGCCTGAAAGATAAATCAAAAATTATCTTAGATCATGAGAGAGAAACTAGGTCAAGCAAATCAAACTTTAAAGTAGCAGCAAAGGAACACTTAGACCTACGTGTCTATCCAGTAACATAAACTCCTTCACAACAGCTGCCTATGATCCAGGTAGAGCGTCAGACAAAACAAACGAGTCTGGGGGCAGCTATTGATTGGAGAAAACAAGCTTAATCTGGGTTGACTGCTCTTCATCTCCTGAAGAAGCAAGCTAGGCCCAAAACTAATACCATTTGCAATGATCAATAAGCTTTCATTATTTGGTCAATGTAATAAACTGGGAGGTGTGGGCCATAAAACTAATGGAAGTTCCTACAGGGAAAAGTAGAATGTGTTCATTATTTTATGGTCCCATAGTAACTTTAATCATCTGTTGCTTCAACCTGTCATGGGTCTTCCAAAAACACCTAATTAAAGAGTAATTAATGACTTCTATGAAGCAGCCTTCAGCCAGCCTGAAAAAAAAATACTGTATACACACACACACACACACACACACACACACTTATATTTATATATATATATATATATACCTATATGTGTGTATATTCAAGGCAAAAAAATCTATCTTTAGATATGTGTACATCTTTCCTTTTTCAGTTCCATAAAAATATCTTGCAAACTGTGTTTCTGGACAACCCCCTAATGTTTTTTCCTGTTTGCTGCTGTTGTTGCACTGCAACAATTTTTATGACTTACAGTGTTGTGTTTGAAGCTTGTTTTGGCTGCCCCAAAGTGGCCAATAATTAGTCAGAGGAGACGTATCATGCACATCTCCAGATCTATATCTTTATTCTGGGGTTCTAATGCATGATTTACAGTTTAAAACATTGCTTATTTATCTTATACTGGCTCCTTACACAGCTCCCCTCCTGATGACCCCACTCTGTTTTGATTGGTTAGCTTCCAGAAATTTCCCCTCAGCAGACTTCCGGCTGTTCACGAGGCTAAATCAACAAACTATAGTAGTAGGATTTCACTTCTTTTTCTCGTTCTTTACTCGAAATGTCCACTTTTGTCCACTCCAATCTGAAATATGCAAGTGAACAATATGAACAACCCGTGGAACAACTTTAGCAAACAACATTATCACGAGGAGGAAGTAGAGGTAACATTCAGAGCAGGCTGAAGCCTGGGCTTTTGACTTGCAAGAAACATTTTACCATATGTTCACCTCAAGTTTTGGAACTTTGACCATGTTTAACATAGACATCCATCGTCATAACAGTATAAATACCAGATAATCACAAAAAGCATAATATGTCCCCTTTAATACAGGTGCAAATTAAAATCTCCACTAAAGGTATTAAAGTTAGTTTGGCATAAGACAATAGAGAATGGAATCAGATCTATTTAAGCTACAAACTGCGTGCAAACTAGTTCTTCCTGCTTCAATTAGGCAGGTAACTGAGCTGTTGGTTCATGAATATTTTCCTTTTGAATGACTAAAAGCATGTCACGAAGCAATGAGCAATGCTGTTCTGTTTTATATTTCTCATCTGCTCTCCACATCTGTCTTTACCCACTTTCATCTTTCTGTACCTCAGCCTTTTAAAATCTTTCCTGCAGCTGCTCACCTCTTATTGCCTTCTGACTGAAGCCTAAGGCCACGCACATCAGCAGCCACACACTTTACAACACATTCAAGTGGTTCAATATCTATACCTCATTACATCAAAGATCTTCATTGCTGTCATTTGTTGTCCAGTTTCTTTTGTGTCATTGAAATTAAAACATGACAATGTACAAAAAAAGCAGGATAAAACTGCAGGTAGTGAAAGACAGGATTAGCAAGCTTCCCGCTGTAATAAGAGTAAATGTGTGTATTTACATGAAGTGTGCCTACTCATGTGTATGCATGTGCTTTAGAAATGTGTGTGTTGTGTGCATGTTGAATGGAGGATTAGGTGTCCATCAACTAAGAAAGGGAATCCTCATTGTTCAGTCCACAAAGCCAGCTGCTGATTGCGCAGCATCATCTTTCCTTATAGAAACCTTTATGAAACTGACGGTCAGTTATATCTCCGAGCAGCACCTACAGCACCTTGAGCAAAACAACAGTTTGGGAGACAAAGCAAGCTCTTATCTTCAACTCTGTCACAGCTTGTGTCTCTTTACATTTCACATTGTGCCACTCCCACGCTGTGTGCTTTCAAGCTGACAACTCATACGCATGCAAAGGTCATGGTATACAAAATCACAAAATGCTGCAGCCATGATTTCCAGATTTTGCGTTGTTGCAAAAGCAGTTTCATTTGAGACCACCTCTGGCAGGCATTTACAAGGGTGATGACTTTGAGTCATCTTGGATGATCTGGATTTGGGGACTTCCCCTCTTCGTCCACACTCATTAACTCAATCTGGAACCAGTTGGATGGGGAGTGTCCATGACTAGCTATCATCCTGTCATTCTGCATATTTTCAGTGGCGTTTAAGTCTGGGCTTTGACTGGGCAAGTCAAGGGACTTAGGCGTTCCTGACTGTTTTGAAAGTATTCTATGGTAGATTTAGTTTAAGCTTAAGGATGATGACAGCATGCAGGGAAATAAACTGTCAAATCTGAGGTAATGTTTTAGTCATTTTTAAAGCAACACCTCATCTAGAATATGGTTCCGCTCACTGGACCCTCAATCTTTACAAGTCTCTCAATCCCTTTAACAGTCTGATGCCGAAGAATTTCATTTTTATGGAATCTTTTGCTTCATGTTCTTTCACGTTCACAACTTTTCTCTCTTTTTCTCTATGTGATCTTGTTTCAGTGTGGTTGCTTTCTGCCCAGTCTGTCTGACAGTCTAGATTTATGAGGTGACTCTTGGAGGCATGATTCCCTGTTACTGTAAATGTGTCAGAGCTTCTTGATGTTGTTCATTTTCTGGCTGACAATCATTGCCCAGTTTGCTCAGAGCTATTGGAAAAGGTTTGGTATTTCTACTTTTTCTCTCTTGCCACATCACAGAACAACTGTACTCTTGTGACCACCCAAAAAGTTTGGAGATAGTGTGAAATGGTGAATTTCTTTCTTTAAAATTTTATTTTGATCTGTATGTGGTAGTCACAGTGGAGAGAAAGATGGAGACATGCAATAAAGCTCCAAGATTCTATGTCAAAGTCATTTATATACTTTGACAACCACAATGGTCCTGGAGTCTAATAGTTATTAGACAAAAATATATTCTGAATTGAAATGTAAATTCTAAATGTAAAAAAACTATACATTTTTAACTAAATATTGTGTGTAGACCGCTGAAAACAATATGCCTTTTATGCCATTTAATCCTTTTTGAAATCTGACTGTGATTCTTTAAAGGTACCCTGTCGAATTCCTAAGATTTGACAATCTTAGGTCCCCGTTTTGTTACTAGCTCGCTCACACACACACACACACACACACACACACACACACACACACACACACACACACACACACACACACACACACACCCAAGTGGTATATGCAATATAGGATTAGCTTTGTTTGAAAGTGAATCATTTGAAACCAAAAAATGACCTCAAATTCAAGAATGAACAATAAAACCATAGAAAAGTGCTACATTTGATTTTGTTCCACACCAAAGCTTTTTTTCAGAACAAAAATGTAAAAAGTAACAGTGAAATAAAAGTGGTGAATATTGTTATCATATATATGTATAGTTTTGCCTTTGAGGTAAATTTTTGGTTTCAAATTATTCACTTTGGTGCTAGAATGGACTCTTCCGCCACTCCTTTAATAAAAGAGTCTAGATCGGCGGAGTTATCAAAGTTCATGTTTCAGTTTGACATTTGATTCACACGAGTGCAGTCAGATATGACTGAAATTATGCTGCTGAGATCTGTCAGAAACTCTTCTTGTGTTTTGTGAAACTCCAGAAACTCTACGCTGCTGCGATTGGTTGTGAACATGAATGTAAACAAAAAAAATCTGCTCTTTAAATGTTTTAATTGGAAGGAAATGCAGTCACGATGCAGTTTGCTGAGAAACAGTGAATGTGAACATAACTTTGTTTGTTTACAAAAAAGACACAGGGTGCCTTTAATCCTTCATTTCAACTTTTTGACCTCTAGTCCACTGTTTTGCACTTAGCTTTACTTAAATAACCACAAAGCCAGTAGAATTTGTTTTTGGTGCAACATTTTCTGGACACTTTGAGCAAATCATCCCATTACAGCCGCTGCTTTGATACTTTCAGTACTGTAACTGAATAATTCTGTTTATGGATCTTTGAAGCGCTCCCTGTCATCTACCCTCACACACACAAGTCAATATTAGCCTACTGACTAAGACACAGACGCAGTATCTGCGCTAATGGAAACCTTTTATCATTAAGCCAAAACATCAACAATATAAATCTGTCCTGCAGTGCTACTCCAGCTTAAAAGTTGCTAAAGCCATCTAAAAACATAATGGTTACATAACGGCTTCCCACAACACATTTCTTCTGTCCAAACTAATTGCTAATATGACAATGGAGGAAATTTGGTGGTAAAACCACTTACAATCTTGTGTATAGTTTGAGTGCAGCACTGTATTGATCCAGGTATTGACCAGCAACATATGGGCCCCAGGAAGGTTCTGTGGTTCCCATGGGAACAGCAGGGATGTTAGGGAAATTGGTGATTGTCGCAATCAGGCTACCAGTGTGTACCTGTCACCCACAGGAGATAGCTCTGAACATTTATAAAGTGAAGGGGACAGGACAAAGAGGAGCAAATAAAAGCCTAATGGAGAAGAGGAAAAGAATTTCCCTTTGAGAGGGAAAATGCTCTTTTGTCAAGACAAATGAAATACGGATCCTAAATACTCACACCCTAATTTAAGCATAAACCCACAGAGCAGCAATTACTATTATGGCTGCAAATAATGATCATTTTCCTTCTTGATTAATCTGTTGATGATTTTTTTCTGATTAATCATTTAATCATTTAAGTCTATAAAATGTGAATAAATAGTTAAAAAATCCCAAAGTGATGTCTTCAAATTGCCTGTTTTGTCCAACAGTTGAAACCTCCATGACAATGAATTTGCAATCATATAAAACTCAAAAACACAGGAAATATTCATATTTAAGAGGCTGAAACCAGCAAATGTTTGGGATTGGTGCTTGAGATTTAAACAGTTAATTAATTATCAAAATTGTGTTTGATCAGTTTTTTTTCACCATTAATACAACAGCACAAATTGTGTTGTTTGCATCCTTTAATTCAAGAATTTTAATTCAGTTTTATTGTAAATTTGGTGATACAACCTTACATAATGTTCACTATTTGACTACAATGAGGCTTTGAATCCTGTCCTGCAGCCTGAGATGGATATTTGCAGCAGTTTTTTCAAATGTTTAACAAGCAGTAACTATATATTCCGTATGGCACAAAATATAAAAAGGTGTGTTCATAGTCCCAGCACAAATCATGAGGGACCTCATGTTTGACGCTACATCAAACAAACGTTCTTTCACAGAGGGGCTGCGGTGATAACATTCATAAAAGTTCTACTTATCTTTTTCAGCTGTCTACTGTAATCGCTCAGTATGTACTATAGGTTCCAGTTAGCTGAAGGTCATACATAACACTGACCTCTCACTGTAGTGTAACAGGTCTGGGAAGCTGGAGTGATTCAGGTGACAGTGAACAGAACAAACATTTACAACCAATGAATCAAGTGAAGAATGGTTTTGCTTTTCTGAGAAATTCACATCTGTTTTTTACCGCTTCTCTGATTGCACCTCCGCAATATGTGAAAAAGTGAATAACTTTTCTGGACTGAAGAAACAGTCACAGCTCAGAAATGTAGAGAGAAAATACTGCCTCATCCATTTTTGTCCAAGAGCTACTCAGCAAAACACTTTGCAACTTTATCTGTAAATACAGTCTGCAACATTACTCATGCCTGGACGCAAAGAACAATAAAAATAATTAATGTATTCTTATTCTACAATTAATTTTTCATCTCCCCTGACAAACATGCATTTTAAAAAAGGATGCGTTTATTTTCCAACATCTGCTTTCCCTCTCACCCACATCTACCAGCATGCAGTCACTGCTGACGGGGCAAACCGAAGTTGTGCAGTTTCGTTAGTGCTCGAAAGCGTAGTTCTCTGAGGTTTATTCAATTATGTGAAAGCGCTTTGAGTAAATTAAGACTGGAAACACATGCAAAGGATTGTGTATGTGAAAAGCAGCTTGTGTATGCAAAATAGACAATCCACTGAACATGTGCTTTACCATACTCTAATTGCAATCCACAGAATCAGACTTTTCTCCAACATCTGTTGTGCTTCAGGCGAACTGTGTTAATCATAAAGCCACAGCTGGCTGGTAATTTGTTGAGTATGCTGAAATACACTCAGACACTTCAGCACCGTCTCAGATCTTTCAGTTACAACCACACGGATGTACATGCACATGAGCAAACAAGCATACTTCTCTTCACAGTCATACACACATACGAGGCTGTAGAGACGATGCATGAATCATTGATTACTTAATAACAGGGTCTTGAATTATTCAGCATGATATACTACAGGGATCAGGCTCTTGATTGTCTGGCAGAGATGATTAAATTAAGAATGTTGATAAGTGAATCTTAAATTAGGGTTATAAAATAAATCAATTTAAATAGCAAAGCTTTATTTTAGAAGTGTCAGGTGGAGGTGAAACTATTCTTGAAGCTCTTGATGAACCTGCAATCTTTCTACTTTTGTTTGGAAATTGAAAAATGAATGATGTGCTGTACAGCTACAATAAATGACTGGGCTGTGGGTTTGCTGTGGTTTTACTCAAGAGTGTCATATCGTCATCACAATTCATTCCCCCGGGGGCCTCTCAGCCACAACTCTGGGCAAATACCGTTGCATACGTATGCTAGTCAAATCGGGCCAAGCGTTACCGCAAACAATCCACTTGCAGACAATGAGTAGTTAGTGAGGAACGAGAAGATGAACAAACACTTTTTACTGCTTCCTGTGAACTACTCAATCAACAGACCACCGCTGTTAAAAAGGCGAACATAAATATATAAGTGGTGATGCCACATGTTAATCATATCCTCCAACATTTTTTTTTTATTTCCTAAACTTGGCTCTCTCTCCTGTATTAAACTTCCTCTGGTTAATATTTAGGGGTACATATGGAAGGCTGGTTAACATCGGGCTTCCTGCTTGATGATTGTTGCCCTCTGGGGAAGGCAGAGATGTACCAGTCCTCCAGGGTTGTTAGGTTTGGCACACTCCTCTTAAACAGGGTCAGATATGTAGCTTAGTAGACAAATAGTGCACACAATGACAGCATGTCTTGAGTGGCGAAGGCTTCACTCTTGGACACACCTTTTATTGGTGGAGCCAGCAGAGCAAAAGCATTAGTGTTAGGGCACACAAACACATACCGCAGCAACAAAAACATCAACGGTTGCCATGCTGGCTTGTCTTTCTAGGTACATAATGATTACAGAATCTGGGGCAGGAATTAATTTTACAAGTGCAGATGCATAGCAGGTCAGGAAGCTCTCTCTAATGCTAAAGTGAACCCACTCCGTGCTGGAAAGTCTACCCCTGACTGTCACATGTCAATGACAACAACTGAAACCACTCACACACACAAAAAAAATCCCTTTTCCATATTTCACATTTCTTTGTCTTTGTCTTTGACTTGTTCTAAATTCACAGAGGAGTTCTGGTTCATGTTTCATAACTGAATAAATTACACATCAGGGTGTTACGCCTTTCCTCCTTTTCTGGAGAAAAATGTAATGAACTCATGCAATCACACCGACACATATCATGATTCAGTCACACGGTGAGTGTGATAGGGTGGAAATTTTCATGAAGACTATAAATACCTGTGACACACACATACAAAGTGAACATACACACACACACACACACTGAGGGAAAGTTAAATGTGAACTCACAGTGAGCGGCAGGGAGCAGACCACAAAGATGACAGTGATGAGTGCCAGCAGCACCAGGTGGTCCATCTCCTCTTCCCCCTGTCCGAACCAGGCTAGGCTCAGTCTCCTCCTTCTCCCTGTCGACCCAACTGAGCTGCGCCGCATCATCTGGCTCCGGTGCATCTTGCACAGGCTGACAATCACTGAACCATTGCATACAAACACTGCAAAGATCAGCAATGCCATGAGCGAGGAGTAGGACAGAGAGAAGGCCAGCACCAAGTTAGCATTCTCGTCCCCTGTCGCATCCATGTCAATGAAGCACCATGTCCCGGGACTGTACTGTCTGAATTTGCCATAGCCGCTGTATGGCAGGAGACAGAAGGCCAAAGAAAAGAAGTATATAAAGAAAAGGGTGAGCTTGGCAAAGCTGCGGCGGATGTGTACAGAGTAAAAATAAGGGTGGCTGATAGCCAGGCAACGCTCCACAGCCATGGCGCACAGGATGAGTGTGGGCGCCAGGCCGAAGAAACTCATGGCAAAGCCAAAGAGGTTGCACAGTCTTGCTTCACCCAGACCTATCAGGGACATGTTGCGGGCATAGCAGATGAACACAGGTGGACTGAGGAGGCAGGTGCCCAGCAGGTCAGTGAGGGCCAGGCCGGTTACCAGGATGCTGAAGACGGAGGACCTGGAGCGATGCTCCTTCTGGTGAACACCAAGGATGAAGAGGGCCAGGAGGTTTCCCACCACACCAGCCAAAAACATGATGATGCTGGTTGCTGGCTTGCCCTCTCCCTTCACAGTGAGGGTGTCATTGCAGGTGAAATTGTTACATAATGCGTTTGAAATCATGCTTTTGTAGGCGTATAACTTACTGTAAAGAAATAAGCCTGCTCAGTGTGGAATTAATTAAGAAGTTCCTGGACATCAAAAGAAGCAAATCCTGACCTCTTGATACCATCAATTGGCAATACAGAAGGCAGGGGTGTATGATGAGACCCATAATCCTGTGTTGACTTAAAACATGATTTGAAGCTTTTCCTTGTCTATCTGTTTGGATCTCTTTCACATACACAGCTTAGAAACGTATCTGTGGAACAAAAAACATAAGAAAAAGCAGCTTAGTCAGGTACAGAAACTTTCCCCAACAAAGAGAAATAAAACTCATTCCACAAAAGATGGCATCATGTTAAAGTTTCTTCTTCTAACATTATGAGTATAATAATGCCTTTCTGCTATTGCTCAAGTCTTATTGTATTCGTCCTTAGTGACTCACTCACCTTTCACTGATTCTGCTGGACTAGAAGAATACTTGAGTTTATAGTAGTTAGCGCTTATTCTGCTGCTGCTGCTGCTTCCTCTTTTCCAACGGATTCAGACACATACTATGTAAAGCGTTCAGGGCTATAAGTAACAAAATGACTGATACGGAGTTCAAAACTGCCGCTACCGGTAACGTGTCGGCAGACACTGAACTAACAGATAGACTGTTGGACTCCTCCGCTTTCTCTCTCTCTCTCTCTCTCTCTCCCTCTGCGCCTCCCAGTCTGTTTCGGATCGATGTACAGTCCCTCCCACTACAACTACTTGTAAACCAAAAACAATGTCACACACCAAAAAACCACTGTCACACACCAGCTATACTATAAATATACATAGCAAAGGTCAGAGGCTAAGGGAAAACATAAAAATGAATCACTCTTGTTTCTCTCGTCTATCAGTCACAAAAAAATTTCGGGTGGCGTATTTTGCCTTGTTCTTCCTTGTTTCAGGGTATTGCATACTGTGTCCAGAAATAGAAATTCCCTGAGGCTAAGCTGCTATATAAACACACTGACTACCCCACAATTCGCTTTTCTCTCAGAAAAACCCTCAAAACATATTACACTGAGCTATAGTGGACTTTTTTTTCAGTATAGGCTGATATAAAATCAGAAACATGGACTAGACACCAATGGATTGAAATGATTCAATGTTAGGGGTCCCTCAGCTATAAGCTACTGTACATACACAGCTTGACCAGTATTGGCTTGTTCCCCATGTGAGCTCAGAAATATGTAATCCAATTAGTCTTCTTTGTAAGTATTTGGTTTGGCAGTGTCTCTTCTTGGTTTTCAAAAAGGTGTTTTGAATAGCCTTAATCTCGACTAGTTTACATTTCATGCAGCATTTGGTGCAAGTCAACCGAGGAGAACCCAGTGCACTGCCATGACAGCGAGTTGTCGCTGCTTGTTTTTGCTTCCCTTGTCCTGCTGGTTCATTTACAATGTCTGGAAGCTAGCGTATGTTTTATTTGTGCAGCCTTTGGTGAAATACCTATCAGAGTTTGTGCCTTGAAAGAGACTGCATGCTTTGATTTAGCCCTCAGGCATCAGAATATCTTGTCAAATATTTGAACGACTTGAAGGGTGTCTGACAAAAATGGAGCCAGAGAAAAGCTGTTAAGAAGACACATCAGTGCTCATACAACATATAGCAGGTGCAAAAATAAGGGTGCATTGGTACTTTTACTTCAGTAAAAGTACCAATACAATAATATAAAAGTACTCCATTACCAGTAAAACATTCAAAAAGTAAGAGTAACACAGTATTACAAGTATCATAAGTACTAATTATGCAGAACGACTGATTTTATACTGTATAATTTGTATTATTCGATTATTATTACTATTAACACATTCACCTGTAAGTAGCATTTCACTGTTAGTGGAAGTGGAGCTTACTACTATATTGTGTATTGTTTAGTTATCATTTATATAATAATGTACATTTTTGATATCAGATAAATGTAGTGAAGAGTACAATATTTCTCTCTGAAATGTAGTGAAGTAGCATTATGAAGTGGTTGGGACATACAGTATCATAGTTTGCAAAGACTTCTCTTTGTTTTGGAAAGAAGTAAGCACAGGTATATCTAATTTTACAGGTAGGAATAGGAATATTCCTAATTTACCACATGCCCTACTTCTAAACGATGTCTCTAATGGTTAATATATCATGGTTACAACAAAGAGTGTGTCATACAGTTATGACAGTAGCAGAAAGCTACTTGCCAGTTGTTGGATGTACACTCATTCATGTTATGTTACCTCAGAGACTTTGTCTACTTTTATGGTATTAATCCAGAAACGAAGAGCAGCAAGAAAACATCAGGGCTACGGCAGAAATTGATGAAATTTGGTCTGAAGTGGTGGAAAAAGTGAATGTTTTACTTGGTTAAATATTTGCCTTATGACATGTGTGAATATATTAAAATTGTACTTACTCGATTTAACCACAGGGTTTCTGCGTCATTTTCCAAGTTAAACAATGGGGGTGTGTCATCATTCATGTATTCACCCACACATGATGTGTGATGTCAAACACCACTAACAGATGTTTATAAAACTTGATTTATTGGATTAGACTGACCCAAAAAAGACGCTACAGTGACTGCTTATATGTTGATCATATTTAATTCACATTTTGCACCTTTTTTTGTGATGGAGATCATGTTGCTCTTTATACCTGCAGGCAGTGATGCAGATGATACACTTACACAGGTGTTTTTACTTAATATGTCTGATTAGACCCCAGTGCCTGATGGACATTTCCTTCACACTCATCTTTGGGACAACTTACACTTTTATATTTTATTTTTAACTTTATCAATCACTTAACAATACACTTTTATCATGTCATATATCATACCACATCTTCATCCATCTTCAATCTGGACAGAGATCTAATCAGACAGAATAAGTGGAAAAAATGCCAGTGCATGTGTGCAGGACCTTTAAAGAAAGCAAAAGCAATCACCTGTAAGCAAAACTGTTGGAAAATATTCAGTGTCATCATAAAACAGACAAAGTTGGAAAATAAATTACAGAACAAATTGAGGGCTGCAGCACATGGCTTTGATGACGTGTTGGTTGATGGTGAACACATCCTCATTTCCACTGACACAGGATGTAATAATGATCAGGTTCCTGTGACGCCTGCCCATTAATGAGCTCCTTAATGTTTGCTTTTCATTACACCTGAAATAGAACATAGCAGCAATACAATCCCCACAGCCAAGAAAATAGTCATGAATACAAATTGCTGCATAGTAATAACATTTTGTTGCTCAGTTTTCACTCTCACTCTTGTTTCCTGGTGCTGTTTCAGTAATTGATAAAACATAATGGTAACACTGTAGTGCCAATGGTCAGTTCTGGATGGAGTAATGGAGATCATGTTGCTCCTTGTCTTACATTCCATAAATGAAAGCGTTGCTGTGCAGTTAAACAGCTGGTGGTGGGTGGTAGTTTACTGGCACTGTTCACTATGATATTGTTACATAAAGAAATGCAGATATTTGTTTTTAATCTTTCTCTCAGTTTCCCTTCGTCTCTCCAGTCCTCATTCCTTCCCTGACAAACAAAGCTCTAATTTACTTTTAACAACCACAAGGCACCTTGAGATGTGGATGGTGTTTACAGGGTGTTTACAGTCACACTGCCCATAAAACAAACCAGGCTGGCACCTTTAAATAAAGAGAATACATAGATGCTAAAAACAAACTGTAACATACTTGCAAACATTCCCAAAACCAGGAGACTTGTGGAGGAGGCTGTGAACATACCAACTGAGATACGGAGATCATAACACATGATAAATTTACAAGAGTCTTCTTATTATGACACAAGAGCAGTTTACAATACTTGCTGCACAGAATCGATTCACAAAAGATGCTGCTGGCATTTGGTTGTATGTGTATGTTGCCAATTAGTATCAGTATATTATAGATACTATACTACATAGAAAGGTGTGGTGGCTCCGGTTTTCCTACAGTCCAATGACATGCAGTGTAACGGATACTCTAAATTAAGATGGATGGGCTAATTATATAGTCGTCTACTGTTATATGCATATAATGTATGCGCATAAAACAATATTACAATTATTACATGTATAAGCTTATGACCAATATATATATATATATATATATATATATATATATATATAGATGGATGATGAATGGATGGATTGATGACTGGACGGACTGATAGGGGGATCATGGATGGATGGACAGCTGGATGGATGGATGGATGTGTGGATGATTAATAGATGGATGATGACCAGATGGATGGTTGATGGATTGCCGACTAGGGATGTGCAGAGAGCCCAGTATTTGTATTTGTACCTGTATTTGTTGAGGCAGCAAAATTATTTGTATTTGTATTTGAATAAAAGTGGAAAGAGGCCTAAAAATCCTGTTTTTATCTTTATTTTGCTTTTAATTTTAGAAAATTAAAGTGTTACAATAAGTGTTCATGAATAAACTCTCCCAGAGTCTCCCAGACCATAGACGACTGCACTGCCTACTGAGCTAAAACTTTACTAATTGCTTCATTGCAGACAGACCTCTACTTATTTATCCACCCATAACACAGAGACAGAGCACCGTGTAACGTGTAGGGAGGAACTTCAAAGGCGATTCTTGCTTTGCACTTTTCATTTATTTCCTATTTTTTACAACCTAACTTTGTGGAAAGGAGAAGGGGAACAACAGGATATGGAGAGTCCCTTGGGAGCACTTCGTGTGTGTCAGTAGCTCAGCTTTATTTCTAGGGAACACCCCCAACTCCAGGAGTGATGTCTAAATTAGGAAATGTGCGTCATGTAGCAGGTGGATGTGACTGCCCGTGTTGAGACCTGCTGATAGACGTATCAGCGGAGCAGAGGAGAGAGATTGAGATAGCGATGTAACCGATCTGTGCGTTTGGATTTGACATGGTTTTTTTTCTTCCTGAAAGCAAATAATTTTTTAAATGTTTGTATGAAACAAATATTTGCAAAAAAAATCCCAACTATTTGTGCTTTGCTGAATTAACATATTTGTATTTGGGCACACCCCTATTGCTGACTGGACTGATTGATAGAGGGATCATGGATGGACAGACAGATAAAAAGATAGACAGATAGATAGATATTGATGTATTGATTTGATTTATTGAACAGGGCAGAGTGCAGTGTTAAGCATAAATGATGCACTTCACCGAAGTTAGCTTGAAGCTAATTTGCATCCGTAGTCCATTATAATCAAAACATACAACAGCACAATAACAAACAGTACAAAGCAAAAAAACAACAACCAAACAAACAAACAAACAAACAAACAAACAAAAAACCCCACAAAAAACACCCTATACAAAATACAAAGCTACACACAACAGCACATCACATACACCCACAATGTCAATTAAAAATTAATAATGTAAACTAGGCTCAGTGGTCACACAGCTGATTCGTCTTTAGTTGATTTTTTAATTTGGCCTTGAATGCATTGATAGAACTACAGTTCTTCATATAATCAGGTAGGGCATTCCACTGAGTTGTGGCTTTCACAGAGAAAGCTGACTGCCCAAATGCAGTGCGACAAAATGGTATGGTACAATCTTGTATAGAGGGTACTCTGGAGGATCTAATAGAACTTACTGAGCGAGTATACACAAAGTCACATAGTGGAGGAGGGGCCAAACCATTTAAAATTTTATAAACTAGGCACAAATTTGAGAATAATATAAAATTGTCAAAGCTCGGTATTGTATTTCTCCAGTACCCTACATTGATGGAAATGCATCGGCTTTTTGTGTTTTTGAGTTTTTAGAGTTTGTTTGTATAAGGACTCAAGAGGTTTTATGGCTGTTTCTCCAGCCTGCGCCCAACATGTGATGCAATAAGACATATGGGATAGATAGATATATAGATAGATAGATAGATAGATAGATAGATAGATAGATAGATAGATAGATAGATAGATAGCAACCAAGAAATCTAAAACAATAATTAACCACTCACACACATTTCGACGGGGTGTGCCTTCATCGGAGTGAAACATGAAAACACATTACATAATACTGAAAACACGTTGATACTGTTGATCCGTCTGCACACTACCCTGGATAACACATTTTGAAATCCAGACTCCAGACAAATACTGCTTTAATAAATGGTATTTTCTTGTGTTTGCTTACTGGTGACTGCCAATTATGTAGCTATCATGGATAGTTACAGTAACTCCCCTTACTACAAACACTTTCAAGTATATTTAAAATTGAACCTGAGGAGAAGAAGTTGGCTG
Source organism: Thunnus maccoyii (assembly GCF_910596095.1). NCBI lineage: Eukaryota > Metazoa > Chordata > Actinopteri > Scombriformes > Scombridae > Thunnus > Thunnus maccoyii. Next base: position 19,745,013 of record NC_056538.1, read on the forward strand.
TGGAAAATTAGACATGATTATTTGAAAATTTCAAATATATACTGTAAACAGCATAGAGTATGATCGAGATGAAGATCAAGAGATTTTATTGCCATTTGCAGAATGGGTACATTGGAATTCTTGTGCGTAGCTCACTGAGTCAAGCTTTTAAAAACAAGCAAAGAAAGGCAAAATAAATAATAGACACACACTATATAAAAAGACACACTATGAATAAATACACACTATATAAAAATACACACTATTCAGAATTATTGTACAATAAATTATTGCACTATGAATTGAATTATTGCCCAAAAACAAAACAAACCAATGGACTGAGGAGAAACTCTGTATGACAGAGACCCAGAGAGTAAGAGGGGTTGAGGTAGGTGAATACTAAATCTCAGTCCATAAGGTGTGAGAATGTTGCGAAGTGTTAAGTGTGCATAGTGTGAATGAGGTGGGTGTGGGTGTGGTATTTCCTTCCCGCCTTAATGTCTTTTTCAATCTTTCTGACAGTGGCTGGAAAAAAGCTGTTGTGTGAAGTGTGCTTTGTGAGTGGTGATGCTCTCTGGCCTGTGGCATCTCAGGTTGAATCTGAGTTCTTCCACCTGAACAGAGAGTGAGCTGGGTGGTTTTGATCACTGAAGATGCTCTGTGCTTTGTATGTCAAGTAAAATGAGGGTGTGTGTTTTGTCTGGACCTGTCTTACCATAAGATGGATATGCATGTTCTGGTAAGCATCATTTCCTTCTTTAGTTGAATCCTAAAGAAAATTGGGCTTCTATCCACTTATTATATAATAAAATAGGTTACATGTAAACCTCTGGCTGGCTTTCTGTCAGTAAAAACTTCTGCATTTGCTTACTGGAACAATGAATATCACTTGAAAGTTGCGGTGATGAAAGTAAAGGGGTAATTTTCGGGAAAACTTGAGCATTTATAATTACTTGTAATTCACTGAAAGTCGTGGCATTTTAAGATTAGGCTGTCTTACGAAAAACAAAGAGCCCAGGGAATTTGGGTGTTGACTGTTTTTGTCTGATTCTCTCATCCCTATAATTGAAAGCAGAATGTTGTCAGTGATAGATATCTGAATATCAAGTAGTGTTTTCACTCAACATCAGTAGAGATTTGGAAAAGCTCCCACAGTGTTAGGTCTGATTTGTTGAAGACAAACAATATTTTAATATATTTACATATTTTTTTCTGTTTTTGTGTGGACTGGTTGACATATTTGTCAAGCATTTCCACTGCAATAATTACAGTGTGTTTTTCTTGATTGATAAACATCTTAAGTCATGGAAATGTTAATCACCAAATTATTCAATCATCCTAAACATGTTTTTCAGAGTTTCAGAGTAAACGCCTGCCAGGACTTCATTTCCAGCATTGTGTTTGTTGTTACAAACAGAAAAATAGGGTATTGCAATCCATAATTATAAACACTGTATAATGAGCCGGAGCTGTCTCTGATTGTAATTCCTGAGCTGGAGGTGGTGAGGGAGGTGATGTCTTAATGCTGAATATGTTTATTGAAGCAACAAATGCAGATACAAATACAAATACTGGGCTCTCTGCACATCCCTACTATCAAAGTCCAGTCATAACTGTGACCTAATACACTGACTTGAAGATTAGCAACTTAGACGTCACTGTTTTCCCACTCACTCACTTGAATTTTTTTTTACGTGTACAGCATTTATTTGTCATGTCCAAGATCTTGATCACTCTCAATAGGAACCATCTGGTCGACGTCTCCCCGCACACCTGGCTTTAATAAAGCCCTAATTACAGTGAGAGTGCCATAATTCGAGAACTTCAAAGGTTTGTCATACGTACTTTAAAAAGATGCACTTAACATTCTTAGCTTGATGTCCTCTCTGATTGCCATCTATAGAGAATACTCAAAGTTAAAAAAAGGAAAGTAAGAACAGGTAAAAACAAACAGAACAGAGAGAAGGAAAACTAAAAATGACCAAGCTGTAAAGCAAGAGTCCATATTGAACAGCAGTAGTACACATTGTAAAGTCTGAGATGTTTATACAGTACATTGAGATGTGTAATATTAACATTAAAATGAGGTGAAGCTTGAAATTATTGCTCCACTGTGACTTATTTTCCACTGAGACCACATCTCTTCACTATGGCATAATAAAACATACACACACTTTAGAAATACAATACACTAAAAACAAAGAAATACACAAAATGCATTTTTTAGTGGGATACATATTGTATGCTGCATCATTTTTACTGCTCAAACATATCTTGTTCTCTGTGCATTGAATGAGATTTAACTATTTACCCCCAAATCATAAATGTAGTGTTGAAAACACTTAGCACACATTCAGTAACCCACAGATGCAGTTATGGTCCAGTGGAAATTTACATAGAAACAGACAGGGCTTTCCCAATCCTGTAGACAATAGACAGGCATCTGTAATATAGATATAATGAGCCAGGCCTGTGTTGGCTTACCTTGTTTGATGTAATTCAAACCATAATGGAATTTGAAGATCTTTTCTCTGCTAACAGACGTTTTTTCAGTACAGTTTAGTCTCTGTCTAAACAGGCCTCGGTGGGCATGGACGTCACCTCGTCTTAGGCTACTTTCCTCATACCAAAATAACATTTTTATAATGCCAAACTGAGTTAACAACAGTAGACAAGCGCATGTTTCAGTTCTGTGTCTGTCTAATTTTGCAGGTTTAAGGCAAGATGGAAAAAAAATGACGTCAGCCTCTGAGTTGTAATTCTGGGAGTCACATCCAAATAAAATACAATAATAGTACTAATACAATAATTTCAGCGAATTTAAAAGAACTACACAATTTATCTGTATCTGGTTTTACTTGTAGCTCAATAAAAGTAGCTAATTTGGGAAATGTATTTAATGTTTTAACTACAAGAATTTGTCTTTCTTTCCCCTTTTGCTGACATTGTATGAATACAGCATTTTTACTTCTCTAGCTTTCTTTTTTAACTTTTTTACATTTCCGTCACTTGCCGTGTTTAGGACAGAGTGTAACATTGTAAATGCAAGAAAAGACAGTTTGAAAATGTGTACAGCTATCCTCATTTGTAGGATTTGTCAAATCAAGACTACAAAGATGCACAGAATATCTATATATGCATTGTGTGAGATATAGAAATTGAAATCCCAGCTATTTGATATCCAGGTACTGCTGTACTCTGAAGTAGACATAAAGTGAAACACTCTACCAAAAGTGAAATATAATTTCAACTCTCCCCTGGTCTTAACAAAACTAAGAGGAAAGGCTACTCGTAGTTCCCCTTTGTTGTAGTCTTGAAAGTAAGTACCACCCTCTTTACTTCATCTTACCAGTAACCGACAGTTATTGAAGTTCAAGAGTTGATCAGGGACTCTGTCCTGGTCTTTCAGCTGGTTTCTCTTTAAGTACGATACAGGGAACAGTTTCTGATGTTTGGATGAATGGTAGGGTATTATTGTATGTCTCACAATCTTCAGTCTTATGATGATGGACACACCAACACAACAGCATGCACAATTTGTTTTCCTTTTGTTAATGTTTTTCATATCAACATCTTGCCTGCAGCAGGGATGGATTCTTAATGAAGCAAATCGCACCAATCTTGTTTTTAAATTAGCCTTTCATGATGTTTCAAACATGTTTAAGACTCAGAAACAGCAGTTAGCAAAACAATCACTTTTTCTTGAGCTTTTGATCGTGTCTTGAAATCTTCATAAGCATGTGAAACTAAGATGTCACTGAATTGTATATTCAAACTTTCCATTATTCTGAGAACTTTAAGGACGTCTCGTCCATGTTGGCTTTAAAGTTGAGCTTGATGGCTTAAAAATTCAAACTCAACACCTACAGTTCCATGACATGTGAACAGATGAGCAGCAGATGAAAACCGTGAACAAAGCATGTAAGTGGACCTTCAGTTGAGATCGTGTCAACTGTAAAACACAGTCTGCGTGTATCCAGAATGTCTTTAAGTATTTCTCAGAATGACAGTTCTCAGTATCTATTTAGTTTTCTGTAAATGTGTTTTTTAATCAGCTGTTACAATATGACAGGGTGTTTTTTAAGTTAATGGGCACTCATCACAGTCCAATATAAAAAAACAAAAAACAAAATGGCATTGTGGTCTGTAATTAGAAAAGGGTCCTTAAGGGAATTTCCCATCTGAAACCACTTAATTGATGTATTGATAGACCATTTAAGGCCAAGAGGGGATTTTCTCAACACTAATGTGTTTTTTTTCTTTTATTGATTTGAGTGCATAGTTTTCTGGGTATAACTCAAACATAATCTCATTTTAAAACCCATCATCATTTCCTTAACAGTGGCTATCATCACAGTATGTTTTATTAACATTAGGTTTAATAACCCAGAGCTATTTTAATTTGGAAAAATTATATGAGAATATAATGTTTATAAGATTATTGTTTATTGAAATGTCAGATATAGTGAGCTTTAGTCATAACAATAGCATAATCAGAATAAACAATAACACACAACGGTGACTGACATGTTGTTCAAGAGACAGTCTAGTCATTATAAGAGCATGTACATGTACCACAATAAAACTAAATGCAATACTTTATGCTGACATACTGTATTACATATCTTCTTCCAGTTACTGGAATATGTTCTTGAAACAATGACTCCTCACAAGAATATGACTATTACGAACACACATAATTAGCATTTCTTATCAAGTATTGTTCAGAAAGGTCCTCAAGTGATGTCCTTTAAATGCTCCCTTTCGTAAATTCTCACTTATATTTTCTCTATTCAGGGGATAAACATGCGGACCCACAGAACTCAAAATGGATCCTGACTGGGATCATTGTAGCCTCTTAACATCCAAGCTTTTTTGGAATTTTTGCCCAATTGGCATAGCCAAATGGAAAAGCTTATAACAGAACCGTAAGGCCAAAATGCATTTCAGTGTTCTAGGCTTCATTTGAAAAGTAATCTTCTAGTTTCTGGAAATGTGCTTGTTTAGGATGTGACAAAAACACAACCAAAATTACATCAGTTCAAATATGGGTTAAAAAAGTGTTTTTAGTCCTCATCTATAATGAGTCATACTTGAATAACAATAACTAGAAAATGCTTTATGCCAGAACTATACAAATCACCACATACATTCTACATCTAGTCAACCACAGCTGCATAAAATTTCAGACCTCTAGGCCTAATCTTAGGGGAGCTATGGAGTTTTTAGTTTGTTATGTCACTGGTGTCCCTGAACTTCTCCAAAACGTCTCCAAGTGGCCAAATTGTGCAAATTGCTTTTACTTATTACTGCGCGATGCTAAGCCTATTGTTGTTGTTGTTGTTGTTGTTGTTGTTGTTGTTGTTGTTGTCATTATTGTTGTTGTTATTATTATTATTATCATCATCATTATTATTATTATTATTATTATTATTATTATGGAGCTTTATTTACTCAGGAAATCTCATTGAGATCAAGATTTATTTTGCAAGAGAGACCTGAGAACAGGTTACATAAACTGTACACAGAATCACAAAAGACAGTTCATTCACATCACAATCACAAAACAATCATCATACACACTCATATACACACTACCACAAACTATTACAATCACAAAAATTGTGAAGAATATCAGCAAGTAAAACTTTAAAGGGCCTCAGAGGAACAAGTGTCTCTAACTTCAAGCTGTTACAGATGCACAGTACTGGAAAGCAGTCTTTCTGAGTTTATATGAGGAGCTTTTAAAGAAGGATCAGTCATGTAGTCATGAGTGATCTGGTGCTTTTTGTTTTGATACTTTTACTGTATAATTGACTGTAAATTGTTTGTGTTTTGTGCTGTTTTGTATGTATTTTCTTGTCGAGTTTTCTGCAGTTCCATAAGTACTTTATTGTTGTGTTTTATGTATTTTAAAGGCCCATCTAGGGATGGGCATTACAAACTATTGGGCTATAAATGCTGTGGTATGTGACATTAGTTCATGCTATACAGAATACCTGTCCTTATACAAATAAACATTAAATAAAATAAATGAACAGTATTCTGTATGAGTCAAAATTATTAAGTGATTAAGTAAAATTTAACACATACATGTGAAAAAGAAAAGCAGACTAGCGCAACTTATTTGAGAGGTGTCCTTGATATTCAAGCAAAAAGTTGGAGGATTATCCTATAATCCACTGCTTCATTTGTTAAAGATGCTCTTCATCAACTTGTAAAGTGAGGAAATATCACATGAACTCATTGTACAGTAGTTATCAGCTTCCAGTTGATCTGTTGCTTGTAAATACATAATCTTAACACCCTTTTACAATTTTGTGCGTCCTTCTTAAGAAATTCCCAGGAAATTCTGAAAAATGGAGCGTCTGTTAGTGGCCAAGTAGTCTAGATTAAAACCAGATGTAACCATATGACTGAAGCATTCCTGGTTTGATTCCAGGGACCTGTGTTGCACATTGCCTCTTTCTTTGTTTCCAGTCTTTCTCATCCCATCAACTGTCTAATAAAATGAAATTGTGAAAACAAATCTTAAAAAGGAAGTCTCAATTTAAAGACAAAGTTTAAATCTTTTCCCATCAAAAGAAAGTTACAAAATGGTGTAACAAGTTGAGATTATTTACTAGCTGATTAGCTCACTCTTCCCAGCATAACAGTGTGTTAATCAGCAGTGCCACAAAAAAGACTTAAGTAGATCAGTTCCTCACTTGGTAATCAGGCCTCAGTAATAATATAGTCATCTTACAGATTGGGAGATGATTAACAGGATAGAAAGGCAGATACACAAAATTATGTTTATTTTTCAGACGTTTAATCATTGGTTTTTGCTTGTAAATAACTCACTAATTTTACCTCTTCAGACTTCCAAAAGTATTCAGATAAAAAGAAGGAAAAACCAGTCTGGTTGAATGGGAACAATCGTAGACATAGAGTATGTGCATCTATTAGCTTCAGTGTATTTCTGTTTGAGTATCATGACAAAAAGGTGCAAACCAGAACAACACATCCAGACGTCCTTCCTGTTCGTGCATTTTGAGCAAGCAAAAAGCTTAGAAATGGTATCTGCAGGATGTCATATGATTTTTAAGTGATGAGAAGGGGGAAAATGTGCCAGAGAAGGCAAATGAGTTAGTAGTGTTGGTTTGGTCACATGCAAAGTCAGAGAGGATGGCAAGATGCATGTGATGGTAGATTGTGTCAGATGATGTCAAAGAAAGATGGAGAGACTCTGTTCTACATACTGTATAGAGTATGTAATCAGGAGGGGTGATAGTGTGCGCTAACATTAAATGAACTGTCCAAAAACTATACATTAATGATGATTCTTTATTGTACAATACAGTTTACATAACACTCCACAACCGCCCCTCCCCCCTGCAGGCATTGTCTGAATGAAAGGGAATACTCAGTATTTCTGAAGTGAAGGGGTGATTAGGTTACATTGCAAAGTGTTCACAATTATGGGTGGTGGGTGTGGTGCACCCGGGTAAACACATGGATGATTTACAGTGGATTTCATGCATGCAAACACACACATACACACACTCACGCACACTTATTACAATCTTATTTCAGCATTTTTAAGAAGAACATGCTGCTAAAAACAAGCTGCATTCAATCATCTAAATGCATATAAATTTTCACTGGTGTTTAAATCATTTCTTCATTCAGCTGTTTTCACATACTGTATGAGTTGCACCAAAAATAGACACTGCAGGTTGAGTTAGAATTTGATTAAACTACACCACCTAGTGTTGAACTTATGGTAAAGTTCTTAGCTACTATATTATGCTTGAGGTGCCAATTTTCATAAGACACAGCCTGTATGGGGTGTAGAACTTACTAACTTTACTTTTATTTGTGTTATATGTCAAGATGCTCTCATTAGATGTGATACTATGCATTAAAATATTTTTTTTGTCCAAATAGCCCCACTTTAAAACCTCAATATTAGCTATCTTTCATGTCTTTTCCTCAGGCACAGTAGACTATATATATATATAACTTACATTCAAAGTGCACCTGATGCAGCCAAGCTGTCACTCCAAAAAGTCTCTCTGTGGTGTTCGGACACTATGGGACCTACACTAATTAGCCTCTCAGCCGGCCATTACACAACCATGAAGGGATAATCACACCTGCCTGTGATGCTGCTGCAGTTCTTATTGTCCTGCTGAGTGCGCTCCTGTTTCCTAATTCATTTACCTTATCTAATTAACCACCGCACAAACGATTAGCATGTGGACACACATCCAATCAGATCTACTTGCTCCAGATAAAACCTTGTCTCATTGGCTCTTGATCTTGCCTGTCATTGGGAGAACGAGTGCTTCAAGTTTGCATTAGAGTGTGCGGGTGAGAGGTTGTGACCCTAGCTGACCTGGATTACCACAGGCTCCTGGAGCAATCCCATGAGCCACTAAATATAGCCTGTGCCTGGGATAGTTTCTCCAGTGAAGGGCTAGGGTGACCTGACCTGACCCAATCTCAGGCTGTCTGCTTCTGGGCGGCATTAGTGCTCCTTTCTGGCACAGGGACACTGGCACGGAAAGGATATAGCACAATACATAATTTTCTCCAGTATAAATATAGATTTCTATTTCAATCACCCACTTTAATTTAAAAAAGCAACAACAGGACAGGTGCTCTTGTAAACTACACTTTAAAGTTATAACCAATTTTGATACTATTCAACAACAGCCATTCAATGAATGCATTCATATGTATTAACCTCATTCAATGAATTAACCTCCCTGTAGTTTTTCCTTGTTTGTTGCAGGGTCTGCCATTACGGTGCTGGCTTTAAAAGGCCTTCACACACACAGCATGAAGCATGGAACGATGCCGCATGTAATCAATCCGGTGTCTGCATTTGTAATTTTAAAACTACTCTACACTGTGTGCAGCATGAACTGAGATTGCTGTTTCTCATGGCAAGATGGAAAAGGCCACTTCTGTATTACACACTGTTTGTTTGGCTGCACTTTAAACAGATATGCCAGTTGATGCTCCTGTTGTATTTATGACAAAGTAGCTGTCAAGACGTGTTTGCTGTAGTGCTAAACTACACTTGCTGTTACTTCCAATGACCACAGGTGTTGCCAAATCAACTAGGACTGAAATCTTTAGCTTTAAATTATAGCTTTAAAGATGCATGTTAGAAAACCCCAAAACATGACATGGAAATGCAGGTGAAGTAAAGCTCAGTCAATTTATTGATTTATGGAAAATATATCACATCTTTACATTTTTTTTTTTTAGACACCTTCAGAAGTTAACAGTCCATTACCATTTACTTCCCGACATTTGAATCAAAGGTAACCAATTAAAACACCTCAAACAGAGAGCAGTGTTTCAGTTTTGCGCTTTGAGGAATCGAAAGATACCTCGGCTAACTTGCATCATAAATTTAACCAACTGTTCAAAAACCTAACCCTGAAACCAATCATACATCTAAAGCTGAATTCATTGCTTCAACCCCATTTCATCCTTATCTGAAGTTTCCATCCTAATAGCCCAAATGAGACATATCACCCCGACCACAAGTAGTATTTGTGAATATACAGTATATGTATTCTGTTCAGTAAAACAGCAAGCAAGATTGAAGTTTGAATCACCGGACTACAAATTGAAGATCAGACACCAACAAGGACAAAAAAATGAGTGAAACACATGAGTTGTTATAGCAGCAGCAACAGTGAAATTTGGTTTCTTTTTTCTTCTTTTAAACAAAACTTTTTATAATATCCACATGGTTTATACCAAAGTGCAAATATGTTCAACTGCATGTATTTTAATATGTTATTATACTAAGTAGATTTATTATATTCTAATGAACTACGATTCTTGCAAGAAGGTTGAGGCGTTTTAGAGTATTATGGCACATTTCAAAACCAAAGAGAAAACATGTCACAGGTCATTTACTACAACAATAGGCAATGCAAACTTTACGACACGCTAATATATATAGATATATTTTGTGACCAAAGTTTGTCATCAATACATTAATATTTGATAACACATTTATAAAGCATTACATCAATATTGTATCATCAGGATATCTGTTTGCAGAACAAAGGTATTAACTGCAGTCCTCAAGTGTGTTTTCACAATAATCATCCTGAAGCAATACGACACACTACTGTCTCCAATCAGTGATCCAGGCAATGTAAAGCCCATGACTCAAAACAAGACGATATAACCTCCCATAAGGGAAAAAAAACCTTCAGTGCCTTACAGCCTCTCATTCTTGTCCAAACTCTTCAAGGTTGCTCATTTCCAACCGAGCACCAATGAACACCCTACATTGCAACTATCTGCTCTTGCAATAATCAATAGTGACACATATTTTACAGATATATAGCTATATATTAATGTATATACCTCCAGTGTGTACACAATCTGACCACTACCTCTGATGGGATCAGAACCACCTTGTCGTGACAAGAGACCGCCACAGAAAGGGTGCATGCAAGAAGGGTACTCAAATTGGTATTAAGAGAATCACCACTGGTGTAAGAGAGTCAATTTTCTTTGTTGAAGCATATTGGAAAGAATTAAATAGCCAACTTCTCTATATGAACTGTGGCATGGGTTCCTATCCCTTTGCCTTTTCAGTGTTGCTCTTTCCTCTAAATTAATCAGGAGCTGGGTGACTCAGCAGAATCTTGGTCGGAAGTACGGGGCTTTCAGCCCTCTTAAAGCTTGGTCCATTAACTTCTTTAGGGATTATTCTGTTGGTGTATGCTAACAGATACCTTAGAAGTATTTGGATGTATCAAAGCACAAATTGCAAAATTCTACAGATAGTGATTTTGAGGGGGGGGTTGTTTATCATTTGATAAATATTCCTTTTTTTTTGTTCTTAAAGACAGTGATCTTAGGAGGACAAGCAACGTTGAGAGAAATTTCAGTGTTCTCTTCACTTGGCAGTCATCATCTGGACGAACTCTGTAAAAAGAAAAGGAAAAAAAAAAACATTTAAATGACAGATGTGAAAATGGTGATGGTGATCCCATTATTGAGTTGTTTGCAGCAAAAGGAAGAAGTCAAACAAAAACAACATCTCACCCTCATAGTTGACTTGACCATCGCCGTCAATGTCAGCTTCACGAATCATTTCGTCCACCTCTTCATCAGTGAGCTTCTCCCCCAAGTTGGTCATGACGTGCCGTAGCTCTGCTGCACTGATGTAGCCGTTACCATCCTGCAGAGGGAACAAAAGAACTACTGTCACTGTATTCATTTACTATTTTACATGCAGCTAAAAGTCGAATACCACTGATACTGGTTTTATTTCTCTACTGTGATGTCGGCTAGCAAGTACTTGATCACTTCTGTTTCCTCAGTGACACAAACAAGATAGTTGTTTATTATTTGGCAGCGCCAAACCAACAGGCTACAAGTAATTTTCAATGGAAGCCCGCGACATGAAGCTACACACTGACGCCTGACACTTATTGCTGCGTGATGGGCGTGACGCACTACAAATCAAAGTCGAGCTGGCCTCAACTTCTTTCAGCACTCCAATGACATGGTTCTGTTCCATCTAAAAAAAAGTGGAAGAAACACTGATCCTTGCCATTGCCAATTACCTCTGCTATTTAACCCTACCCTTTTCATTTACCGTGACACTAACAAAAAAAAATGCAGCTTGGCAGAGGGTGGCAGCTATTGCGGGAGTACTGGGTATGTGACGCACATTTTTGAATGCTTAATGGCTAGCTGTGGTAGTGTGTTATCTAATAATACTAAATCATGTTTACCAGCTATTACATATAATTGTAAATTAATATGCTACACAAGCCCATGACGACATAACCACGTCATTGAGCACTTGAGCAACACTTCAATGGTGACTCGGAGACAATGTAGCTGGCAATGCTTGGCCATTTTGTAGCTTTGTCACTTGTAGTGTGAACACCCCATTAGAGCTGCTAAATGTCAGCATGATAGTATGCAAAAATATTATCATTAAAAAGCCATTTCCTAAACCAAAGTGCTGATTTAGGAAACAGTGAGCTTCTGTGATGGCTCAATATTATGCACAAATCAGTTTTGAACTTTTTCTGTATTAAAAGCTAAATAAACTTTTTTTTTTTTTTACATGACAGGGATAGACCATGTTTTGCTTTTTCTAAGAAACAAAGTGTGGCTAAGCATCACATGGATACAACAAAAAAATGGGTGCTAGTTATTGTTTCAGTCTATTCAGTTATACTGCACCTTGTCAAAGACTCTGAAGGCTTCTCTGATCTCCTCCTCACTGTCTGTATCCTTCATCTTCCTGGCCATCATGGTCAGGAACTCAGGAAAATCAATTGTACCATTACCTAAACAGTCATACAAACAGAAAGGTGAGTGTTATTTTTGTCACAGAATAGTTTGACTGAACACTGAATGCATCAAAGAGGTCTTAACAGTCTTATGGCACAAAATATAAAAGTAAATACCACACATTTTAACATTTTAACAAATACAGCAAAAGTACAGATTGTACTCTATCTAAAGTAGAGCCAAACTTATACATAACGGTATAGCAAATCATCAAAACTGAATAAAATATCCTCTTCCATCGTTGTATTATCGTGCAAACTCTGACAAATACGAGAGGATCGTGGGAGTTGGGTGAAAATTCACAAGTAAGAGGATGCAATTTTCACACTTGGCATTAAATTCCATTTATTAAGTAGATGCTACAATACAAAGGGCATTTATTAAAACTACCACGCCAGTGATGTTGCTGGAGTATCTTATTCTGATACTACCATTATGAAGTACAAGAAAAGGGAAATTTTCAAATTTTATGCATGGCTTTAAATTGAAGTAGTTTTCTTTCATGCATTTCTACATTTGACATAATACAAATAGTCACAAATGTATTCAATGTAAGTACTCGTTAAGATTCTGGCCAATCACATAATTTGCAAGACAAGAGCAGTCAACAGCAAAAGATGTTGCCTTTTGACTTAAGGAAGACAAAAAAATGTCATGTTGGTAATTTAAAGATTATCTAAATATCTCTATACTACATGCAGATATATTTAGGTTGGACACAGTGATTTTAAGTATTAACAAGTATCATTTTCTTGTGCTTTCTCCTTCTCACCATCAGCATCCACCTCATTGATCATGTCCTGTAGCTCAGCCTCAGTGGGGTTCTGTCCCAGAGAGCGCATCACAGTCCCAAGCTCCTTGGTAGTGATGGTTCCATCACCATCCTTGTCAAACAGCGAGAATGCCTCCTTGAACTCTGTGTATTTACAGATATAACACAGTTAGTATGCTGTACAGTAGCATAGCCTGAGTGACAGCACTGGTGCATCTGTTGCAAAGACTCTAAAACTAATGTGATTATGTGAGTTTATGGTAATGATTAGTGGTTCAAACCTGGAACTCTTTACTCAAAACCCTGATGATTTTTATTCTAGCCACACCATCAGGGACAGATGTAAACCCCAGGAACCCATGTGAATGTAATTAACTAGCCCTGTTTTCTCGGTTTGTTGGTGAATTAAGAACCTAGAATCAACCAAACATGGTTAGGATATATACTCACCAGCAATCTGCTCTTCAGTCAGCTGATCAGCCTGTTAACAAAAGAATAAGACATTGATAGTCCATATTGAAAATGATCTTTTTTGCACTCCTGTTAAAACATTTTTGCAATTACAGAATGTATTTAAAACGGGCTTAATTTGGCAGACTAATGGCAGTTTTAATTAGACAATATGAATAACACACATCTACAAATCCCAAGGATGGCACAAGTTCAGGTTGTTGGGGAGCATTACACATTCAACAAATTAACAAATAACTACCTACGCTTCTAATCATAAAATCACGCCAAGACAAAGAAGAGTACTGAAATAGAATAGTGTACTTTCTGCAGGACTGTTTCAGTTTCAGACACCCACAACGTGTGAATTTTCAAACACCACATCAACCCCTGTGTATACTAGACCTGCCCAGGCTATGCTCTACCTAAAACTGGAATTGGCTCCAGTCCCCAGCAATACTATGCAAGATTTACTGTAGTAAGTGATTTGCATATTTTTTTGACCAGTATAAGCTACATAACTTAGTGTAAACTACCGCAATCAGAGTACGCCAACTGTAAAAGAGACCCCATTGTCACACGCCGTTGTCCTTTGTTAAAACACTAACAAACGGTGAGTGTTAAATACTCAATAGACACGTTTTGGGTGGAGTTTATCCTAAAAGTCTTCTACGCAATGATTTAAGAGATAAAAACTTCCGGTAGACCTAATGAGGAACGTTTGTAGCACACTACGCTGTGTAAACAACCTTCACAGTTCTACGCCAATGCAAATGCAATAAAAACAAACTAATTCAAAACAGACTGTGATAACATCTGACAGCTAGACCCAGCAATTGCCTATGACTTACCTAAACACTATGCTTACAGATGCAAAGCAATAACAGAAAAATACATTGTTTAGGCTAACCCCACTGGTTTAGACACCCATCTTTATTAAGCAGACAAATTAATTGCTGAGTCTCATATTCTATTTAAGCCAATATTAAATGGAATATAAGATCAGGTGTGTGTGACATGTAAAATGTAAAACCTGTTGCATTACTGGAATAAAATCATTGATTTGATTAAACTAATATTGATTGCAGAGGGTAGAAGCACTAACTTATTAGTTTGTCAGGGTTTTCTTATTTAAAAACAAAAAAAAACAAAAAAAAACAACACACACACACACACACACAACCGCACCATGGTAAGAAGTCAATGAGGACATTCTTACCAATCCTTACCAGCTGCTGTGAGATTTTTAAATGTTTTTGCCAATTAAAAAACATCACAAAGTGACCAAACTGCATTCATAGACCCTATTCATTTTTCAACTTAATCTGAGATGTCACTCTGCCGTCCTTGTGAGGTCTTACCAGGCCTGTCTAAGTCAGTCAACATGCCCACTTCAAGCTGAGAAAGTGTGATGAGGGACAAGTATAAATACTCCACAGCCCGAAATACACACGCCTGCTATAATTAGTGAGACACGAACAGGGTCGCCTATGTAGCACACTGAATATCACTGCAACTAACCACCTCTTTCAATCTTTTTTTATTGAACAGATGTGAGGCTCAGTTCAGTTTCAAAGACTAACCCCTGTGCCAACTGTTGCTTGTCCTTGTCTCCTCCTCCATATTGTCAGTATATGATCATCAGATGACTGGGGAACAACTGGCACGATCGGGGATAATAAGAACTTAACTGCTGCATAAAACAAACTCTACAAAGCCTACAATAATACAGCGCTGATGTAAGCTAAGTGGTGAAGATAAGCTGATAATGCTTTATTGTCATCCAGCCTGAGGAGGACTCATTTAATTCTAGTTCAAATGAAAGTAGCAATTAAATCCATATAGCTAAAAAGCTAATGCATCAAATAATCAAAAAAAAAAACAACTCTGCAACATAGATGAAGGCTTATTTATTTTTTTACAATCCTTGACTTCTCAAAATGAAAGGGATTAAAGCCAACATTTCATTGGTAATGCCATGTGTTCGAGTCAATTTCAATGAGTCACTGTGGTGGTGGGGGTGGGGGATAAAAAAGAAGGGAGCAAGACACACTGCAGAGTATCCGCTCTGTCCATTGCCAACCAATTCGGTGGTGCTGAAGCAAGCAGTGTCTGGATCAGAGTGCAGCACAGTTGTGTCAGAGGATTTATACAGTTGCTGTACTCGGCCGAACGTTACTGCTGGCTTCCAACTCATCAGTTAACAACAAATTTTCATGTCAAGAACCAGAAATTACAGTCAATCATACAGTCATGAGATGCAACTTCTGTATGTGACTGATATTGTTGTATATTCCAAGTCTCCTTGCTTGGCAAATAATAATATCTACCAGACCATGTGTATGTTCTTTCACAATATGGATAACCACCACAGCGAAATATAAACAAGATGTGACACAGAGGCAGAGATTCATATGCAGCGCCACAACTGGGCTTTTTGGTATAGTTAGTTCCCATTTTGAAGGGTGCACTGCGGGTCCTGACAGCCTACTGCACCAAGCATGGTTTGGTTCAATGCGGGGGGAAGGGAGGCGCGGAAGGAGGGGTGGCAAAGAGGATCATTCAGCAGGAGCAGAATGCGGTTCAACGTTATGGCGCAATACGTAACGGAGGAGATGCTGTCATGGTGTCTGCTTGCAAGAACACATAGTCCAAAATGTTGCAACATCACCATCATCTAGAAACTGCCGAATGACAAACAATTGTTGCTGACGCTCAGACTACCTGTGGGCAGTATTATTATGTAATCGCAATTGGTGGCGATTACAACCTTTTTTCGCTTGTTGCGCATGCCACACTACATTCAAAACACCCTGCTGATGTGCCTGCAAGATGTACTGCCCGTGCTGCAGCGGCTTGTTATGCGGGATGTCTAAATGGTAGTTAGCAGGACAGTTAGCGGGTGTTTTGATATATGTCTTGCAAGATTAACGAGGTGGGTTTCAAGATCACGTTAACGCTGGATGGTCTATTTTTACACAGCAACCTCTTTCACCACCACGCCCACTCTCGACTCAAAGCTGGCGATAGAAAACGCTGCAAAAAACCCTTGATTGCATGGAAGTTAAAATCACAATATTTACAAACGACAAAGCACATCAGCTGAATTATTGATATCACGTTATAGCAGGAAACACACCGCCCGTTTCCTCTCCCAACACGGCGTCCATGCTGCGCAGTCGACGGTTATTACATTAAAAAAACATTTTCACACACCGTTAGGTACAAAGAAACCCACTGACCAAAACTGTGATAGCCCGATTAACGTTAACGTTATTTGCAGCAGGATTATTATTATTATTATTATTATTTGCCGTTTTCTAGCTAGTAAACTCATTTAGCAAGCTGTCGTTCCCTCGTATGGAGTTTTGGCGTTAAATAGGATTATTAGATGACTCGAAGAGGATTATGCTTTAATGCATGCTTACGACTGAATACAATAACGCTTACTTGGTGTATGTTATTTCGAGACCATCTGAAAACAGTGCAATCGATGTTACCGTTAACTAGCGACGAGTGCTCTTCACGTTAGTTAGCTAGCCTGTACTCACCATTGTCCCGTTGACTTTTCAAGCTCCGTGTAGATGACAAAACACCAACTGGTAGGTTTTGTATTCAGGGTACTCAAGAGATCGTTAATCTACAGAAGTACTTAAATGATATCGAGCTTTAATACAATATATGTTTAAGGGATCTGTTGAGACTGTATACCGGCGTTGCAGTAGAGTTGCCCGGAAACCTCAATCTAGCGACACCAGCGTGCTATGCCCTACTTTGAGTAGAGTATCCCTCCGCCAGTACATCTTTTGACCTCCACGCAGTCTCAATGCATTACCAAAATACCAAACACTACACATGTGACAGTTATTTAATTGCAATACACATTCAATATCCTTGAATCTATATTAATTAATGTCAATTTTAATAATTAATAAAAAGCGAAGCCACAATCTTTGCTGCACTATATAAATAAAGCGCGCAATGATACCTCCCCACCACCCCGTCTCGAGCGTTGACAAAATATGGAAGATTAACAATGACAAACCTAATAATGTCCTGTCGTTGATGAACCACAATCAAGTTGTAAGCAATCTTTAAATCTATATTTAATATTTTTTTTGTAGCTGCAAGGTGAATTCTGAGTCAGGTTTTGTGTGTACGGAGTTAAAAAAAATTGCTCTCACAGTTTTTAAGTCTAGGCCCGTGGCAGAATCTGTACGCTCATCATAAGGGATGGATGACTAAATATTTCTTTAATCCAATGCAAAAAGGTCACAGAGGAAATCATAGTTGTAAGGTGAAAAACAGCAAAGAGAAAAATATTTTCCACCATGTAGTTACCAGGGTGTTGTCAAATTGACTCTGACTTTCCATACACATATGCTGTGGGCCTAAGAGTGTTCTATTATTTAAAGAATATTTTCAAAACCAGGCCTTTTCCCCCTCCCAGATATACAGAGAAGCTCGTGCATTCTTTTATCAGAAAGTACTCTCATCATCTGCAATGCATTGTTCACTGGTCTCCCCAAAATGTAAAGAAATCAGTTGAAGTTCATGCAGAGGCTGCTAGTGATTAACTTGAACAAAGACAGGTCCCTGTACTGGCTTCCAGTCTGGATACATTTCAAGATTCTAGTACTTGTCGATTGTTTATGGACTTGCCCCCAGCTAGTTGGTTGGAAATGTCAATTCTGATGCAAATGTCCCTGATAGAGCCCTAAGATCCACAGATGCTGTTAAATATACCAAGAAAACTATGTCAAAGACCTGTAAATCTGCCATCTACTGCTCGTAAATTAGTTTGTCCCTAACACAAACTGTGGAATGCATGTCTCTGGATCTGAGGGCAACAACAGCATAACAGTACCTGTTAAAAACTTACCTTTTTTTTTTTTTTTACCTTGCTTTTAACTATAATCTGTTCTTATGGCCGCACTGCATTATACACATTTCTGTTAAATTTTTGAATTTTACAGGAATGACAATGATGACTGAGGTAATGAGTCAAGACCTATACATTCACAGGACAGGATGGATTTAAAATTTCACTATATGTAAGTTACAATGCACTCCAGCAGAGGGAGACATTTCTCTAGTATTGCCTACAGTTAAGACAAGTACTGACAATGACAAAGATTTGGACATGAGAATATCCAGTGGTGTAAGAAGTATTCAGATGCTTTTCTTTAGTAAAAGTACCAATACAGCAATGTAAAAATACTCCATTACAAGTAAAAGTCCTGCATGAGAAATCCTACTTAAATAAAAGTACAGAAATATTAGCAGCAAAATGTACTTAAAGTACTGAAATTAAAGTACTAATTTCATCCCTCTGACTGATATATTATTATATATGACATCATTAGATCATTAATACAGAAGCATCAGTGTGTAAGCAGCATGTTACTGTTGTAGCTGCTGGAGGTGGAGCTAGTTTGAGCTGCTTTATATACAATTAGCTGGTTTAATCCAGTGGTTCCCAACCTAGGGGCCGGGCCCCTCCAATTTTTGGTAGATTGGTTTCCGATTAATGGTAGAGGAAAGAAGAAAGAAAGTTCTGATACACAAATCTTTTTTCAGTTTTTGGACATTTTCTCTAATCGTTGATTTTTGGTGAAATATCAGATCATTTGAACATTTTTTGAAATGAAACCATGCGAGAAGTTTAGGGGGAAAAACGTCCCTCCAGAGTTCCAGAGACTTGTAGAATAAATGCCAAGGCTGAGGAACACCATTCTTCAAAAAGATATTCCCTCATTTTATGTTTTGATGATGGTGGTGGAGAGCGCTGTCTAACACATCAGTCCAAAATCTCACACAGGTGTTCAGTTGGGTTGAGATCTGGTGATTGTGAAGGCCATAAACTATTCCATCCTTATAAACAGACTAAAACAGTGGGTGGATTTCACTGGACCTGCTCTGGACTGGTTTTCCACATACCGACCCAATTCACATCATGTTCTTACACATCAAAGCATTAAGTGACCCCTTGTTCCCTGAGAATTGGAACATTTTCACCCTGGAAGAGACCACTCCCATCAAGATAGAAATGTTTCATCACAGGATAAAGGCAATAACTCAGAACAACTGTGTATTGATTTGCAGTGATCCTTCCCTCTAAGGGAACAAGTAAACTCAAACCATGCCAGCAGAATTCCCCCCACAGCATAACAGAGCCACCAGATCTCCTCACTGTAGGGGTCAAGCATTCAGACCTGTACCAGTTTTTCCTTTAATTTGTTACCTGTCTGTAGCTGTTAGACTGGAAGATCAAAGGCCTCCACTGCTTCCTACCAGTCAAACCCTGCCTTGACAGACCACAGATAAGAGTCAGCTTTTTGTTTACATCCCCAGTCAAGTGGCAAGAGATGTAGGCCTCAGATAGACAGATTTGCACATGTTGTTACAGGAAGAATTTCACTCATGCAGGGTAAGCATATAAACAATTTATTTTCAACTCTGTTGTCATCATTCCTAAGTTTGGCTGACCTTTAAGATTTGTAGTCCATCCGTACATTCACTCAGGGTGGAATGCAAGCATGATGAGATCATGCAGCATAGTTCCCAGAGAAAATACGTGTAATTGACAACAAGAGTAATTTTAGCAACAATTTTAAAGTAATGACTTTAAAATGTTTATTTCCATAGAAAAAAACTCCAACCAAAGCATGCCTTGATCAGACAAAATAAAATATGTTTCACTGTGTGGTCTGCTGGTAACAATCAGATCATACATTTCAGACATTCCACTCTGGCTTCCTATCAAGTTCAGGAGCAGCTATAAGGTCACATTACATCATTGAGATAAGTTCAGTTCTTTTAATTGCTGATGCTGACAATGATGCAAAGGGGAATATTTAAACAGGGTTGCAAATCAGCAGCCATTGATTTAATCATGGTAATTGTCCACTTAGCAGCACCAAAAGTTTTTGAAATGACATCAGTTCTAGAGATTTTAATCTGAGCCTCTACTGTTTAAGAAAACACAACACGCACAGTCATCTGAAATAGACAATATTTACAACTTCTTAACCTTTTGGTCACTAAACAAGAAACATCCATATGGACCCGGACCCACAGCCAAGACGACAGAAGGTTACGATTTAAAACCAGACGGGGCGCTTCTATTTAAATTGAGCTAGAGCTCAATTTTCTCACCCTTTCTCAACCTTTTGGTCACTAAACAAGAAACTGATGATTAGTTTTGCTGTGTTTAATTTGTTGACAGTTCAGTCATATTTTAATGTAGCCAAGTAGGCAGTGCACTACATTCTCCTCATTCTTCATGAACAATTATCCTGTTCATGTCTTGCAGGTAGTCCTCTTTTTGTGTTTCTGTGGCACACTGTTGGCATCTACCAATAGCACTAGGCCACGTCATGCTGTGGCCCAAACTGGAAACTGCTTGCACCTGCTGTCTATGTACAGGTTTGTCCTCACAATGACATATAGGTGGCTCAGAGTCAGAAAAACAGAGTTTGAACAGTGGTCTGAGTTGCAGCTTGTAGAGGCAGCTACTACTGTACATCCTGGCCAGTGTTCTCAGCATCCAGTTCAGTCCCTACTTGATGATTACAGAGATGGTGTTAAAGAGGGAGTAAGTGCAGCACACTCCTAAGAGCATCAGGAGGCAGTTGGCAACCAGGTATACTTGGCTGTCAACAACAAAAAGCACAAGTGTGACTTGGTACACAGATGGTTTCCATTCTTCATTTCTATCACTTTCACTTCCTCTGCCCTCCATTCTGCCATGTCCGGTTCTCGTCCTGT
Source organism: Thunnus maccoyii (assembly GCF_910596095.1). Classification (NCBI taxonomy): domain Eukaryota; kingdom Metazoa; phylum Chordata; class Actinopteri; order Scombriformes; family Scombridae; genus Thunnus; species Thunnus maccoyii. The sequence goes on from NC_056538.1 coordinate 19,766,320, forward strand.
GGCACTACAATATCAGGAGGCTGAGTAACATTATGACTCTCCAGGAAGAGATAAAAGAAGAGAATGGAAACTGAACAGCCCAGCAAACTGTAGAAAACAAGCAAGACTTTCCCTGTCATGGTCGATGGGGCTGTCACTCCAAATCCTATGAGAAACATCTTCGATGAAAGGCCACATCTGTGATCACAGTCACTGTCATAACATTACTGTCACTACGCAGAGGATTTATTGCTATCTCTATGAAAAAAAGTGTGACACAATGGCTTACAGTGTATGACAGATTAACATGTTTTTAACACATTTTAAGGCTGTGTACATTTTCAGAAATGTAATTTTCAAAAACTGTGAAGTAAAAATGGGTTGTATTTGAGTTATGAAGCAGAAAGTAATGGACTTCCTTTGCTTCATTGAGCTTAATTAAGGCCTTTGCTACTTAAGATGTAGCAAAGGCCTTTCCTATGTGGTTATGTTGACATCATGCTTCAAATCTGAGGGTTTTTAGGAGGGGGATAATTGCGATCACATTGGGACTCAGCTTTGTGTAGTATTGGTTGCTCACTTTGTTGTCTGTGTCTGTGACTGAGGCCGAGATCATTTCAGCACATAGAGTATGCAAGTCACACAGTGATCAGTGTAATCTCGGCTATATCCATATATAATAAGCTCCCATAACCCAGCAATAAATGTCAGCAATCATTATTATATTAGCGATTTCACCGTCACGCTCGACAGATTCTTGTAGTGCTACAGAAACCAAGTATCCAAATTTTTTATTTTAATAAATGACCAGTTATTAGCCTTTAATCAATAATGCTTATCCATCCTGGGCATGGTTGCTCCTCTCAAGACTAAACTTACGTCCATTTTTCACAGCTAACCTCAGCCAACCAGCACAACCCCAGAATCCTGTTTAATACAATCAATAAGCTTGTAAACCAGAGGTCACTAACTGGCGGGTACGGACCCAGAAGCTGTCCCATATGGACCCGGACCCACAGCCAAGACGACAGAAGGTTACGATTTAAAACCAGACGGGGCGCTTCTATTTTAATTGGCGCAGCTTTTATAGTCAGGGGAATGAAGGGTGGGACGGTTGAGGAAAAGATGAGTGAGACGGAGAAAGGGAGAGAAAAAGACGAGTGAGACGGAGAAAGTTGAGAAAAAAACGAGTGAGACGGAGAAAGGGAGAGATGTTTGGCCCCACACACAACTGCGAGGCAGCTTTCTCCACAATGAACATAATCAAAACTAAATATCGTTCCAGACTCACCAATGAGCACCTCCACATGTGTATGACAATGGCCCTGACTCCATTCAAGCCCAGGTTTAAAATCCTTGCAGGACAAGCTAGAGCTCAATTTTCTCACCCTTTCTCAACCTTTTGGTCACTAAACAAGAAACTGATGATTGTTTTGCTGTGTTTAATTTGTTGACAGTATTTTCAGACATATTTTAATGTAGCCAAGTAGGCAGTGCACTACATTCTTCTCATTCTTCATGAACAATTATCCTGTTCATGTCTTGCAGGTAGTCCTCTTTTTGTGTTTCTGTGGCACACTGTTTCAACTTTGGCATCTACCAATAGCACTAGGCCACATCATGCTGTGGCCCAAACTGGAAACTGCTTGCACCTGCTGTCTATGTACAGGTTTGTCCTCACAATAACTTATAGGTGGCTCAGAGTCAGAAAAACAGAGTTTGAACAGTGGTCTGAGTTGCAGCTTGTAGAGGCAGCTACTACTGTACATCCTGGCCAGTGTTCTCAGCATCCAGTTCAGTCCCTACTTGATGATTACAGAGATGGTGTTAAAGAGGGAGTAAGTGCAAATCGTGAAGTAAAAATGGATTGTATTTGAGTTATGAAGCGGAAAGTAATGGACTTCCTTTGCTTCTTTGAATTTAATTAGCGGTAGTGGATGCTTACCTCCTTCCTTTTGTTTATTTTTTACAACTTCATGGGCAGATTGGATTACATGTGACAAGCACATTTCCAGGATACGGAAATTATTAGTTTTGGTGATCTCATGACATTTGCTCCAGTAACATTGTGCACAACATTGTTACCCTTTTCCTTGGCCAAATGTGTCTCTTCCTTTTATATGTACTACCTGTATCCATTATATCCCCACCCATTTAATCTTTCAGTGGTTTCACCCACGCTATCCTCTTACTTGGCCTTTGGAAGTGACTATAAATAGAAATATCCCAGATGTAGCAAAGGCCTTTCCTATGTGGTTATGTTGACATCATGCTTCAAATCTGAGGGTTTTTAGGAGGGGGATAATTGCGATCACATTGGGACTCAGCTTTGTGTAGTATTGGTTGCTCACTTTGTTGTCTGTGTCTGTGACTGAGGCCGAGATCATTTCAGCACATAGAGTATGCAAGTCACACAGTGATCAGTGTAATCTCGGCTATATCCATATATAATAAGCTCCCGTAAGCCAGCAATAAATGTCAGAAATCATTATTATATTAGCGATTTCACCGTCACGCTCGACAGACCAAGTATCCAAATTTTTTATTTTAATAAATGACCAGTTATTAGCCTTTAATCAATAATGCTTATCCATCCTGGGCATGGTTGCTCCTCTCAAGACTAAACTTACGTCCATTTTTCACAGCTAACCTCAGCCAACCAGCACAACCCCAGAATCCTGTTTAATACAATCAATAAGCTTGTAAACCAGAGGTCACGAACTGGCGGGTACGGACCCAGAAGCTGTCCCATATGGACCCGGACCCACAGCCAAGACGACAGAAGGTTACGATTTAAAACCAGACGGGGCGCTTCTATTTTAACTGGCGCAGCTTTTATAGTCTTTACGGTAGTGGTTTAGTGGATGAGGAGACGCACAGACCTTGCGATTCCACTGTGCAGACAGATGAAAGTGCCAGGGGAACGACGGGTGGGACGGTTGAGGTTGTGGAAAAGATGAGTGAGACGGAGAAAGGGAGAGAAAAAGACGAGTGAGACGGAGAAAGTTGAGAAAAAAACGAGTGAGACGGAGAAAGGGAGAGATGTTTGGCTCCACACACAACTGCGAGGCAGCTTTCTCCACAATGAACATAATCAAAACTAAATATCGTTCCAGACTCACCAATGAGCACCTCCACATGTGTATGACAATGGCCCTGACTCCATTCAAGCCCAGGTTTAAAATCCTTGCAGGACAAGCTAGAGCTCAATTTTCTCACCGAGCAAAAAAAGTGGGGAAGTTGAATTTAAGAGGGGAAGAAAGTGAGCCTCTGAAACTGTTCAGTTGTTCAACTGTATTATCTGTTAACCTGTTGGAGACTGTTGAGTCAAGATGTGAAACAGAAAAGGGGAAATTCAAACTTTTCCTCCTTTTATTTTATTTTTCTGAAGTTAAGCACTTTATTTTAACATTTTATTTATTTTCTTTTATTTTCAAATGGCGAAACTGCCCTCCTTAGAGTGACAAATGACTGATGGCTGCAGACTCTGGTGCATGTTCTGTATTGCTACTGCTTGACCTCAATGCAGCTTTTGATACTATCAACTATTCCATCCTTATAAACAGACTAAAACAGTGGGTGCGTTTCACTGGTTGGCTCTGGACTGGTTTTCCTCATACCTAGCCAACAGGAAATTTTTCATTTCTGTTGGGGAATTCATCTCACGAACATTTCAGACTAATTATGGAATACCAGGATCAATCTTGGGACCTATTCTGTTTACCCTGTACATGTTACCCCTGGGACAAGTACTCAGCTGTTCCTGTCATTTAAACCTTCTGATGCAAGTAAAATAGATTACTCATTACATAGCTGTCTATATGATATAAAAAGCTGGATGTCCCAGAACTTCTTAGAATTGAACTCTGACAAGACAGACGTTCTCATCATTGGCCATGAACACATCTCAAAACAAATACAGCCACTACTTGGCCCCGTCACCCCTAACACAATGTAGAATCCATTTTAAAGTACTCTTAATCACATACAAGGCTCTGGATGGTCTGGCACCGGAGTATATAACTGAGCTCCTCACACCGTACTGTCCAAACAGGCCTCTCAGGTCAGTCAGGCCTCTCTGACTATTCCAGAGTCCAGGTTAAAAACAAAGGGTGATCGAGCCTTAAAAGTACTGGCTCCTCAGCTCTGGAACAGTCTCCCACTGAGCATCAGATCAGCTCACTCTGTCACTGCTTTTAAATCTCTTTTTAAAACATCTTTTTATAAAATGGCTTTTCCTAACAGCTTATACACTACGTTTCTATGATCATGAGTTGTTTGATTTTTTTCTTTTATTGAGAGTTTTTATCTTTTTCTTCCTTCACTGAGAGTTTTTATCTTTTATTTGTGTAGATATATGCATATATGTGTATATGTATGTTTGTGTTTTACCTCTTGCAATTGTAACTAATGTTGTTATGTGTTGAATTTCCTCTCCTTTGGGAAGCACTTTGTGCTTATTGCTCAAAAAGTGCTAGCCAGAGAAGATTTGGCAAATTTTTCATCGGCGCAAGCTCTGCTGCTCATCCCACAAATGCATATTCCTTATAAATGTGGCACCATTTAAAAGGGAAATAAACAGGCTTTCCAACGGTATAAGATTTACTGTCAAGAAGCATTGTTACAACAAAGAAATAATCTACCAACCACAAATTTCCTTACTTTTTGTGCTATGTTTAAATCCAATTAGCTCTGCTTTTGGTCTCTATCAACTCCTCAGGGAAATATCTGGCTCTTCAGCTGCTAGATGTCCCACTATGTTCACCAGCTAGTCACTAAATTTATGTGCTGGCCATTTGGTGCTGAGCAGTTAGTGTACAGTGGGTCTTTAGAGCTTTTTCTCTGAAAATGATATTATGAAAGTGGTAGTTACAGTAAACAGTAACAGTAAAGTTGCAGCTGGACAGTTAAACAATGAGCTGAGAGTGTATAAAGATAGTGGTAAGAATAGGAAGGCTGTAAACTGATTCTCAGAGATGAAGTTGGTTTAATTTTTTATCTAGGAGACATGTTTGTCCTCCATAGATTCAGGTGAGATATTGATTTTTATGGATTGCAGATCAGTTTGAAACACCTCTGCCCTGTGGGCCTCCCCAGAACAATATGGCTTCATATCTCCACCTAATTAGGTTCATATGATTAGTTAAGTTATGTAATTGCTATAGATTTGTGTTACTTTGGTATGGTATTGGTCGATCCTCATGGAATCCTCCCTGTATCTGAACATGCTGAACAATTTGAGTCTATTTCATCTGTTTCTTTGTCATTTTGCATGGCATAAAATGTTGGCAGCTGCTGTCAGAATAATACAAACTACTGTATTTATCAACACATTAAGTACACATCAACAGATTTTGAGCATTGAGCATTTGAGCATGATGCATATGAAGTATTATTTGACATACTATTGTAGTTTATATTGCTGTTAGCATTTTTGGATGAGGATTGCTCACTATTTCTGATAAAATATTCCCAGTATACTGTTTTTCTTGACTTACCCCTCAGCCTCTCTTCCCAGAGCTGGTGGGCATGTAGCTCTGCTGGTCTCTCCAAAGAAGAAAATATGGCAGCACCAGCCAACATGTAAAGAGCAATGAGCACACCAAGCAGGTAGAAACAAGCAGTTTCCGTGCTGGGGAACAGGGATGCGGGATGCAGCAGCACGAGAAATCTTTCTTCAGTGACATTTGAAAAGGTTTACAGATTGATTTTTATTCTTTGTGTGTTGTAAAACAGTTTAAAATGTGAAAATACATGCACAGCAATAAGATAAATTACATTTGTTCAGTTATTTGATTCCACCAGTTTTTGATATGGTGCTACAGGAGAAACATTTGTTAGTCCAGTAAGCTCTTCTCTGTCTGTCATTATCTAGTTTCTCAATGCAAGTCTATCTTATTTGTTGCAAGTCTTGAATTAACACTACTTACAAAACAACAGTTTCCCTATCCAAAAGTGTGTTGGTTATAATTGCTTCTGAGTCTGCAGGTGGCTTTAACAATAACTTTAATGATCTGTGTAGGCTACTTCTTATCACGAGCTCAATAATCCATCTTTACTTTCCTTTTATGAGCCACAGACAAACACAAACATGGGCACTCCTGCTCTCCCTTAGTCTTTTTTGGTTAACATGGAAACACTGACATAAAACAGACACTATGTAAGTCTATAAGTGTACCCTGATCCTGGGCTGGGCTGGACCCCTCTTTATCTTTATGTCCTGTTATTTCTATTAGTGGTTTGTGATTATTTATCATTAGTGTATGACACAATAGTTCTTATGCTTTCAGGTCCATCCTCACTCTCTGTGGTATTTCTCTTATTTATTATCTTATAAGATAATTTTATGTGCAAACTATCCAGGTGATCTGATATTTTAGCATCCAGTTTCTGTGTTTGCAAATGTGAACCTCAAACCAGAATAGGTCCTTATAACTGTTCATAAACTCTATAATAACATTAAAGTTCAAATAGTAATAATAATTATTATTATTATTACAATTCCTTTAGTGCTTGAACCCCTAATTAAGGTCAGCTGGGCCTGCTCAGCATTGTCATACATGTCATAGATCATGATGTTGATTTATGTTGTATCATGTGGTTTACCTCTATGGAAACACCTGAGTTTACTGCTCTAAAAATTAGAAATATGTCATGTTTTGGTTAAGTCTGTCTGGTAGAAGTTGATAATGTTATTTGTTGTTTAAAGGATCTCATTTATACACAACTCCTTTTTTCATTTCAATGACCTAGTCCATAATGACATTTTAAGTACTTTGGAGTCTCCCTAAAAAAAATTCTCTGGTATTTTCTCTATTATGGGTGTACTCGTGTTATTTAGACATTCCAGTCTGCAACATGGACATATGAGTCATTGTGTTGGAACCATACACAACCACACCACCCACTTTAGAATGAAAGCTATGGTCTGATTTTGCCGTGCCCAAACAAAAACTGTCTTAGAAATGCTTTAGAAATGACCTCATAAATTACATACGGTACAGAGTATACAGTATCAATAAAATACAAACTGGGTACATATAGCCAGGCAAAAATATTGGTACAAGGCAAAAAGACAAGAGAGGGATGTAGAAATAAATATTTTATAAGGGTATGGTAATTTTGTTTCACATCTGCCCAGGGAAAGATGGAAAAATAGCCTTTTGGCTAACTCTGGCGTGTTTAAAGCAATGTTAATTAATGTACACTGTCCCTGTTATATAAACCAATAAACAGTGCAGACATTCTTGTTCACCCCCTTTCATTGTAATTACAAAGCAAATATTAGGTATGCAGGCTGTAATACATTACTATGTATATGTTTACTTACAAAGATGTATTTGAGATCCTACACAGCATATCAGAAGCACAAAAATTTGTTACATCATTTTTCCTGGTACCTACTGGCTTGTACCCTGTATTGATCATACTGTTTTATACACACACACATATTATATTATATTATATTATATTATATTATATTTTTGTGAGTGAGTTTTCAGCAAAATAATATTAAGATCAGGCCACATTCATTAAGTTCAAAGTAAAGTCCATCAACAAACACATAACAAGAGATGACCACCCCTCCCTACATCATTTCCTCTGACTGTCTCATGACCCCTTCTCCATTCTTCCCATAAATCATAGTTAAACATTGTAACAACTGTAAGGTCCACTCCATTCCAGGAAGCTACATGCTGTGCCTATATGTGAGATTCCTTTCACAGGATGTCCTTTGGGCTTTGAAAATAAGGTTCTTTGTGGCTTCTTGGGCACACAACTGGTTAACATTGTTTTTGTCACATCCTACTGCGACTTTTGGACTCTGTGTTTTTGTTCTTTTGACTTCCTTGGCTTTTGTTATCCTTCTGATGCCCTCTGACTTTTTCTGTTTTTAGTTGGACTTTTTGAGGGACTCTTTCATTTGTGTTGCATTTGTTCCCTTGTGGTCCCACAAGAGAGGAGCCTGATAGCTGAAGGCTGATTCATTATCTTATAAGATAATTTTATGTGCAAACTTTCCAGGTGATCTGATATTTTAGCATCCAGTTTCTGTGTTTGCAAATGTGAACCTCAAACCAGAATAGATCCTTATAACTGTTATTAATAAACTCTATAATAACATTAAAGTTCAAAATAGTAATAATAATAATAATTATTACAATTCCTTTGGTGCTTGAACCCCTAATTAAGGTCAGCTGGGCCTGCTCAGCATTGTCATACATGTCATAGATCATGATGTTGATTTATGTTGTGTCATGTGGTTTACCTCTATTGAAACACCTGTGTTTACTGCGCTAAAAATTAGAAATATGTTATGTTTTGGTTAAGTCTGTCTGGTAGAAGTTAGTGTGATATTTAAAGGATCTCATTTATACACAACTCTTTTTTCATTTTAAATGACCTAGTCCATAATGGCATGTTAAGTGCTTTGGAGTCTCCCTAAAAGCATCCAGAAAATTCTCTGGTATTTTCTCTATTGTAGGTGTACTCATGTTATTTAGACATTCCAGTCTGCAACATTTGCTTTGACAGAGAGAAAGAAAGAGGGGGGCGGGGGGGACAGAAGAACAACAATCATAACAATAGCAGCAGCAACAGCAACAGCAACAGCCAGGGAAGGATGCCAACAGGACTGTGAAGGACCGCGAAGGCTTGGCCCACTACCCAGGGTTACCTGCGAGATGAGAAAGCACAAAAAATTGGGGAAGTCCCCCAGCAGTTTAGGCCTATAGCAGCATAACTAAGGGCTAATCCAAGGTGAGCCTGGTCGGCCCTAACTATAAGCTTTATCAAAAAGTAAAGTTTTAAGCCTACTCTTAAACATAGAGAGGGTGTCAGCACCCTGGATCGAATCTGGAAGATGGTTCCACAAGAGAGGAGCCTGATAGCTGAAGGCTCTGCCTCCCATTCTACTTTTAAAGATTGTAGGAACCACCAGTAAGCCTGCTGTGATGGCCGCACTTGCAGCCACACAGCCATTTTGAAGTTTGTATCCCAGCTGGCACTCTCACTTTGGTTTCTTTTACATTTGTAGTTAATTCTTTCCTCAGTTAGCTAATTTAATTACATTTCACATTACATACAAATAAATAACAACACACTGGATTTTGTTTCATACATCATACTCATTTTATTGTACAGTTTGGCAGTACATTAGTTTCTATTTGTAGCGCGCACATTTAGTTAACTTTTGTACAGTCATTAGTTTAAGTTCTAATTTTCCTTTTTTTGAGTTACCAGTGTTGGGGTGCTGCTCCTGGAGGACATCTGGTCAGGCCTGGGCAAAGGATGTGCACCAGGACATGGAATGGTTAAATACAGGAAGTGGCCAATTGGGTCATACCAAGTCCTGCCACCTCATGGGAGAAATGTGAGCTCTTTTTTTAGTTTTAGTCAGTACACGTGCAGCTGCATTCTGGACCAGCTGGAGAGTCTTTAGAGACTTGTTAGGACAGCCTGATAATAAGGAATTGCAATAATCCAGCCTAGAAGTAACAAATGCGTGGACTAGTTTTTCTGCATCTTTTTGTGTCACCTGTTTGTTTACTTTAGTTCCTGTTTTATTTTTAAATATTTCCTCCTTGTGTCTGGTCACTTTACTTCCTGTGTTTGATTATTTCATGTGTCTCACCTGTGTCTCGTTTCCCTCACCTGTGTTTCATTTGCAATCACTCCCTGTGTATTTATAATCCAGTTTTCAGTTTGGTCTTTGTCGAGTTGTCTGCTTTTGTTCTGCCTTCGCACTGTGTATGCGCTGTTTTTTTTTTTTTTTTTTTTTTTTTTTTTTTTTTTTTTTTTTTCTCTCCTCCCTTCTCCTGTGTTTATGGTCTTTGTTCCTGTTCCAAGTGTCTCTTGTGATTTTTGAGTTCTTTCATTAAATATTCAGCATCGTATCCAACCTGCTTGCCGTCTGCATTTGGGTCTACCTGCTCCATTCACCCACCTTTGTGACAGTTTTTCCCACCATGACCAACACTAAAGTCCACCCTATGCACCTTGCAAAACGCATGGTTGTTTCCTAACCAGAAACTGGGATAGGAAGCAAGTCTGAGCCAGTAACAGCTGTAATGTGATGAAAGTCTGCATGAATGCTATTTCAGAATTTGAGGTGGGTGAATGGCGTTTACATGTGTTTAGTCTCCACTAAAACTATAGGTACAGTTTGAACTTTAAGGTTGGGGGTTCACAAAAAAAACATCTAAAAGAGGCTTTGTTTACATGAAAATTAATAATCAGGATAACAGCAGGTGCATTTTCATATCCTGACTAATATGCCCAATGAATTATGGAATAGTGCGGGAGTAACCATAGGCACTGAACTCGCACAAACTGCAAAACCCGACAGTAAACCAGATACAGATCCCAGCTATTAGTGTTTCTCCAGATATGAGCCTTGCAGGTTCGTTATAGGCTGCAAGGTAGGTATATTGTTGATATTGTTGATATACCTACCCCGTGGAGTCTAATATGAACCTCAGCATATATGTTAAAACACAGAGAGGTCTGTAGTGTATTGGGATCTCCGCCAGGTGAAGCGCGTAACCTCTCCTTCTTTGCCTGTCATGGGTGCATGTACAAGAGTGTAAGAGTGACCATGCAGGCTACCATACCACAGCATTATACCAGAACCAACGTTTAATGAAAGTAATCAGTCACACAATTAATTTACCCCTTGTATTTACAATACAATTAGGGTTTTTTTGTTTTGTTTTTTTACCTTTATTTGTCCAGGAGAATTTCACTGAGAGCAGTGCTCTCTTTTTCAGGACTGCCCTGATCACATTCACATAGTTCTGCATTCATACCTGGAAGCTGCCCAGTACAACCAAATTCTGATTGGAGCCAGGGTTAAGAGCCTTGCTCAAGGGCACCTCAGTGGTGGTAACGAGGGAGGTGCAAGTGCTGCTTCTGTGTTATTATAAAAAAATACAGATAAAATTTAACCTCTTCCACTCCACCCCTCCCTACCATAGACTCGTTTTTGTCCTTTTAAGGGGGAGACAGCGGATGTTTAGGGGGAGATAGCAGGTCATCAGTATACGCAACATAGAAGTGGTATACAGTATCTGAAAGCTGGGAACTTGAAGATTAATTTAAGATGCAGCTCAGCACTGCGTGTCAAGTTTTAGTAATAGATATTTTGTCTTGGTTAGGCACCTATTCAAATTTTAGAGTATATAAGGGCTTAGAACATTATGATGGAAGTATATGATGGCCATTCCAATGTTTCCCCTATAATTGTGTAACAGGGTCAACTGTGCAGCATATTATAATCACACAAAATTTGTAAATAGTTAAATCCTGACGTGTTACTCCTCCAACAGGTGGAACATTTAAGGCTCAGTTCACTGTGCCCTTACGTTCACTTTTGTGGGTGCCCCCCCTATAAATGATGTCCCCCACCTTTACCTCTCCCCTTTTGTTATACTTCATAGAAAAGGTAAGCGACGTTGTGCACTCCCTTTTTTTTGAAGTTTGTTTATCAGTTTGGACTTATTGTACAGTATGGTAACACAATTCCGTTATTTGATTTGTGTAGGAGCCTGAGTTAGCGTCACGATTGACCGGAGGATATTTTCTTTTCATTTACTTCTGTTAGGTACGTTTTCTGTGTTTTTGGTGTGTTTGTTGCAACATGGCTGCCCCTTTTTGTTATACTTCATGGGAGAGGAGCCTAAGTTAGCGTCACGATTGACCGGAGGATATTTTCTTTTCATTTACTTTTGTCAGTTGCCAGAATGAATGGTGGCCTCCAACGAAACACTCATCTGAGCCTCTTCCTTACGACACAACACAGAGTCAACCGATTACAATTGTACAGGCCTGGCGGGGCACCAGTCCAACAAGAACCCTTGCCAGGCCAAAAAAAATTTTTAATGCCAAAAATAACACCAAATATCCATTAATTCCAAAATCAATAGCGTTGGGGGGCCTCTGTGCAGCACTGTTCCAAAACGCGAGTCAACCTCTGTGTCATTGCTTGGGAAACTCTAGGTAGTGTAGCTCCTTTAAGGAATAGGGCAGTGCATAATGTGTGTGCGCAGCAGGTGTGTGGTTGAGCGAGAGAGCGAGCAACAGAAAAGTGATTTGAATGCGAGCGGAGCAGAGGAAAAGCAGCAAGTTGTCAATCTGGCAGTAAATGTAGATTACAAGCTACAGTGTGTCAGTTAATAAATGCTGCAGCTTCTTGAGACCAAAAAAAGTCTTGTCAGTTTCCCCAACTGCTGGAAATGTGAAGGGGGTTAGCCCTGAAGTTAGCAACAATGGATTAGCCTAACCTAACAACGCTAAACAGAGACTGGAGAAATGTGTGGCCACTGAGTCTCTCCTAAGACTCTGTTTTGCTCAGTTTCAGCGCATCAGCCCCTTTTGGAGCATGGAACACGGTGGGAGAAACCCGCAAAAAACAGGAGAGTTGACAGTTCTGAGTGTGTCAAAAGATATGGGCTTAGAGGAGGTCTTTACCAGGACGGAGTAGTACAGAGGCCATGACCTTGGGCCTCAACAAGGCTGTGAGAAATGGATGTATAAGAATGTCACACTAAGAGTGCATCATAGTTGCAATTTAAGATTAAAAAAAAGAAGCAAAGAGATGACCAGGTAAATTGAAATGATTCTGGTCTTAGAGTGATTGGAGCCCTGCAGGAGTGTGAACTCTGCTACCTCTCCGGTGAGGGGGTGAAGTTGGGTTGCCTCCCAAATGGCAATTAGTACTATGAAATATGAGTGATTGAAGGTGCCTGCTGGGTATATTCTTGCATAATATTTACGCAAGAACAGTGATTAACTCTGTAACAATAATGCCAAATTATTTTTAAATAGCTCAGCAGAGATGATGGAGCAGATCAAGTCTTAACCTGAAACAGCCCTTGGCTTAGTTGAGCATGGAGAGTCCCAAACTGATGCTTCATGGTTTGTTTATTTCTCATAATTAGTCACCATCTCGTTGCACCATGAAAAGCACCGTGAAAACTATAGAAAAATATACAAAATACAAAATTAGAATCCATATCCATAGCTAGGAGGTTTTTGGCCTCATACAACCAGAGCTTTGAAGTGCTATTTTGTCCAGTGCTCTTAAGGTCATGGGAAAGGTTGAATATAACTAAAAAAAATTGCAAGAGTGAAATGATAAGGGAGAAATTTTCTACCTTTGTAAATTAGAGTCTATTTCTGTTTTATGTGTCTTGTAATTATTTCTTATACAGCGATGGAGGGTGGATTGAAACTCTCAAATATCTGATGTTCTGAACCACATCTTAAATAGGGAAGCCAGGACATTGTCAATGTCAGTAGTAGTATATCATTAGCACTGATAAATGTAGTGCTTGTTGTTGTCCAAAAGCTATTAAAATACATTAATGAGCCACACTGTTGCACTAGGTGACATGTCCCTTCAACATGAAGATTATAGTCATGGTATTTTGTTTAGAAATTATTCCAAAGACTAATAACAGCAAACGCCACTATGCATGTACAGGAACACTGTTCCATTTACAGAGCTTTGGTAGCTTGTTGTGCTACATATCAGAACCTCTTTGTACTAAAGTTATTTACAATGTACAATGTAGTACAAAGTCAAGAGACTGTGATATATACATGGCCGGACTGGTAAAATCATTCAGGCTGGGAAATATACCGTCAAATATAACCCCAGTCAGGCCACTTTTTAAGCGGGGGGTCTGGGGGTCCTACACTAGGAAAATTTTAGTTACAAAGACTTGATTTCCTGCATTCTGGTGAATTTTAGTGAATGTGAATAACAAACTAATGAGCCAAAAACTGGTAAAACCAAAGGTAGATATCATTAAGGAGGGAGACAACACTGCTACTACTACCACCAATGCTAGATGTTACTAGATGCACCAATGCTACTCTCCCCACCTTCAAAAAGAAAAAAGCAATAGCACAGCACACCATATCTTTTAATGTACCAATATAATAGAGTTAACAACTCTCTTCACCTATTCAAAGAACAGAGCAAGAGCACAATAACCTTCTCAGTTTACTGATAAACACTAACCGTTACCCATCAAAGGTTAAAATAGCCCTTTAACCAACACAAACATTAAATAATATAGAATAGTGTGACAGAAGATGTTGTGTTGTCTCAATAATTTTGAATTATGAGCTCAAAGTATGAACCAACTGACTGAAATTTTCACCAAAACGGATGAATTTTAAAATAATATTGACCACATTAACTAGACTAGATATCAATGTTTTTGAGGAAATTAGAAAGGGAACTACCACTTTTATTATTGATTGTCCAGTTTCTTGGCAGTTTCAATCTTGACAGGGGATGATGATGATGCATCGCTAACATTAGCTACGTTAGCTAGGTAGCAAACGTTAGCTAGGTAGCAAACGTTAGCTAGCTAGCATGTTTACTTACCTTTCTTTTTTTCTCTCTTTCCTTCTCTGCTCTACCTTTCCTTTTTATTCCGCTGTCATTCTTGCTGCTAAGTCATTAAGCACGAAGTTCACTTGCTGCCAAATGAAATATGTAACTGCCAACTACTCTCTCTCTATCTCTCTCTCTACTCTACTGTAAGAATGTTGGACAAAATCCATAGTCCTCAATCTGTGCAAGAACACATGTTCAGCTGAAGTTGTTAGGAAAATCGTGCCACAGCATCAGTAGGAGAGTAATTAAGGAGAGGAGGAATGATTGTGACAATAACCTTTTCACAAATATATTATGAGCATCTAAGTGTCTTTTTTTTTTGTCCCAGACAGACAAACATTTCCTGTCTCTGTCACTGGGTGTGTTTTAAAGGTTGCCAGAAACTGAACAAAGAATTTTTCCTTTGCCACTCCTATCTGAAATCCTCACACTGTTGCAGAGAAACACAGCAAAACAGTCTCCTCTTGACTGCTGGAGCTCTTACTCAGAGCCAAAAAAGCCCACACAAAAACGTCAGACCAAAATGTACATCCTGTGATTTCAGAAGTATGTTTGTGGTGAAAAACAAAGAGAGGATACAACAATAACTGTTTTTTTTTTTTTTTTTACTGAAAACTTAAAAACACATTAGGCACCCAAAGTACTGTATGTGGTGTCACATGTGAGTCAATTAAAAATAAACATGCAATTTAAAATTGTATGTTTATAAGTCAAACATACTGTATTAAAACATGCAATACTAAGTGTTTATGTTGCTTTTATGAAAAATATCTTTGGTTAGATGTAAATTGTTTATGTCTTTCACATACAGTTGTATGAATGAGTAAAGTACAGTACAAATGCAAAACAGATGCTATTTTCACAATTTCTTAGTGTATTACAGTACAAAAATTATATTCACTTGATTAACAACTGAAGCATGAATGCACCAAAGGAGAAAAAAAATAGTTATGGTGAAAAACAAATCAAAGTCACCACAATGGAACCACTAGGTGATAAGGTCATCCACATACATATTTGTATCCCTGATATTTTTGATGAAAGGCAAATTCATTACTAGCTTCATAAATCATGACACGAGCAATATTTTATGCCATTTACATATAAACATACAATCATATGAGTGGAGGACGTGTGCAAACAATTGACATTTATGAGTAGATCTGGACAAAATTCAAAGGTATATAAAAACAATTAAAATTAGCATAATATTCTGAAAAACAAAACATATTAGCTGTTTAGCTTATGTAAGAATCAAGCTATGTATTGATACACTTGCATGCTGCCACCATGATAGCTAGGAAGTCGGTTACTTTCACACCAAATTAATATTGGTTGTATAGTTTAGACTGCAGAAACCAAGGTTTTAATGCTGTAGCTTTTGTCAAACTTTGGAAAATAATCATAGTAGAATAGGAGGAGTACTTCACAGTGTACAGTTGAATTTGTCACCATATTGGTCAATGTACTAATTACTGTCCTTAGTAACAAGTGGTATAAGGATTACAATTAGAAACTCAGTAAAACATCATAGTAAATAATTCAAGTAATGCCCTGCTACTTTGAAATTTGGGATTGTTTACTTGCTTAATGTCTTACCAGTAGTTGGTTGGTAGGGTTGATATCAATTTTGTCTTTGTCCGTGCATAGCCTCCATCGGAAGAGGAAGAATACACCTAAGGTAACTCACGTAACTCCAAAGTTGTCATATTCATACATTATATCTTCTTAGGTAGCTGACAAGGCACGATTAAGACTACATTCAGAAATCACCTGGGTTTTGGTCAAAATTGGAAAGTGCATAAACCCTGCAGCTTCACTGTGAGGACAGGGCTTTTGGAGGGCTGCATGCAGCCCCAGACCATCATTGCTCATAACACTTAGAAAAAATGAAATCGAGTGACTGAAGGTCAGAGTGGTGTTTGAAATCTGCAAAGAAATTCACATCATGAAAGAAGTAGGTCTTGCCAGGGATCAGTTTAGTAGAATCATGAAAGAAGTAGGTCTTGCCAGGGATCAGTTTAGTAGAATTGTAGTGATCAGGTATTTTCAGGAAATGAGGCAAAGCCAGAGGTTTCACCGTTCCGTTTCTTCCATGGATTTTCAGCACGTTTCTGAACACGACGGTGACCAAAGACACACTCTCCACAGTCCCGATGTACACTAAACAGGGATATATACACATACACATTAAATACACAAATCCACATATACTGTATGCATAAACAAAATTTGTTTCCAAGTTCACATGTTCCCCCCCAAAATACTTACTTTCTTTGCAAAGATCTGTTTCATTCAGATTGTTCAGTGACAGAAGTCTGGATTCTGAAAAAGAAGATTTCACAAATTATTGATAGGAAACATACCACTGGAGTCAAAATGACAAAAAACAAAGCACAATTCCGTAAGGAAAACATCCAACCTGCACACAACTGACTGACTGGGCTCAGCTTCCCTGCACAGCATGACCACAGGGTGGAGTTATAGTAGAGGTGACCACAGCATCCGAATCCTGTCTTGATAGAGTAGAGCACCTCGTTGTCCTCACTCGAGCAGCATACACTCTTGACCCAAAGAAGGAATATTATAAACAGTTTGAATGGTCACATTAATTGGCAGCAACAAAATTCTTCTTTGCCATTCTTTCCAGACATATAACATATACAGATATCTGTCTCTCTCATGGATCTCATTGGGGCAGAATTTTAGGCATATACATACATTTACTCTACATTTACTCTAAAGTAAACACATGATTGTGTGTAGGTTTAGATTAGAAATGTTTCTTTCCATTTGGTCTAAGAATATGTGCAGGGTCCTCTGCCTTTGCCCATAACTAAGGAAGGATCTGTAAGTCTTTATTCACAAATAGACTGAGCGATGGTTGCAAGTTTGCCATACTTTGTCAAACATGTGCAGAAAAATAGACAAAAAGGTGACACAATATTGATACAATATTTCAAGCACACAGAATCTCACATTACCACTGCTTACAGTGAGGTTGCTGTCTTTGGACACCTTTTTACAACTCTGAACAAAAGGTTACTCATGAATGCACTGATGATTTATGACATGTGAAACTTTGGAGTTGTTGAAGGCATATTTTTGTTACATTTGACAGAGCTTTGCTAGTTGTTTCCTATCATTTTTTGACTGCCAAGACAAGCTAAATACACCCTGGGACTACGGTATAATTAAAAAAAAAGACAGTATGTAAAAAGAAAAATGAGCATATTTCCTCGAAACTACTTCAAGATACATTTTAGGTCATAGATATAAAAAAAAATGAAATGAAATTGTCTCTGACAAAGGAGCCAGTGGACTGTTGTTATTATCATTGTTATCAATAAAACCTACTGATGAGGAGTTATGCAGAATGGATCCACAGCACTGTTCGTCATGTCCTTGCTCGCCTATGGACGTCAGGTTGTACAGTCTCCCTGCACAGCACTTCATCTGTGGGTCTTTAATGTCATAGGCTTTAATCCCACAGCATTTTAAAGGAATCTTCTCTCTATTGAGATGTACGTGTGGAGAAACACAGATCTTAATTAATATCAAATGAGGAGGGACAAATAAATAAGGTATATTCTCTATGTAGGGTATCTGCCAATACCAATTATAACACACAATACCAGTGCTCTCTTTTTCCTAAATTCAAAATCTTAATACCTCACTGCATGGAACATTATTTATGTACAGTAAGAAGTAACATGATATCAGGTGTTGCTGTTGCACTGAAAAATTAGTTGGCCGCCCATAAGTGCTGAATAAAGGTAACTAATATTACATGACATGATATTGACAAAGAAACTGTATTTAATGTGGATTGGTTATGTCATACCCAAATCCACCTCTAACTAAGACAGATAATTCTACATTCACAGGAGTATGAGTTAGAATAAGTTTTCTCTGGATGTCACATTGCAGGATAACTTCTTTGGAGCTATATTAATCAAGTTTTTAGTGCTAAGAGCGGGGGAACGGAAAAAGAGGCTGACAGACAAAAGCCCTATTATCAGGTTGATCTAGCTAACACATTAACAAACACTGCCAACTTACACACCTGGCAGGCACAGAGTTGGCCACCTGACCCAGACAGATACAAAATCCTCTCTCCTTTTGATTCCCACCAACTCCTCCAAAAAAATATCTAGGTTTTTTGCTAGCTAGATGTTTGACTTTCTTCATCAGCTAGTTGCTAACTTTGTCTTTGTGCTGTTTGATGCTGGCCAGGTAGCGTACAGTGTTTGTTTGTGGAAAACAACAAGCTGCTGGAGCTGGAAAAAAGACTGATGAGAGCAGCTGAGAGTTGACCACACAGGAATAACCCCAAAACCAAAACTGTGACCTAAAGTAATGGTAAAAAGCTGAGAGAGCTGCAGAGTTGGATGGGTAATAATAGTCATTCCCTGTGGATTAATCACCACATGTGGCTGCTTTCATATTACACATTATCACAAATTTACATAATTAAAAATATTGATTACTGCAGCTGTAATCAGAATGCCACACCAAAAACATACAGTTTTTTCCCTGTTAAAGGGACTTTGGGGGGAAGTATTTCCATTTTTGTAACAAGGCCATGCACATATCTGTTTTAAATTTTAAAACTTAAAAAAAAAAAAATTACCCAGACAAACTCATTGACTCTGTCGCTGCATGCCAGAAACTAAACAAAGAAGAGACCAGGTCATTCTGGCTGCTGGAATGCCCCGTGCTTTCGACACTGTGTAAATAAGCCACAGAGAATTTTTTCCTTGCCACTCCTGTCTGAAACCCTAACCCTGTCTCGGAGAAACAAAACATAATTGTTTCCCACATGTCCTCCAGACTATGGAAAAAAACAGATTCAACTGTTGATCAGCAAGAGGGGAAAAGACCAGACGCCAGGCACAGCAATATACTAAGCTAATAAAAAAAGGTCTTCAGTCTCACTGAATCTGTCTTTTCACAGACAAGCATGCACACATGTATGCATTCACCTGTGTCCATCACAGCAGATCTCAGTATCAGGCTGGTAGACTTCTCTCCCACAGCAGTGCTGCTCCAGTCCAGGTAAGCCATGAAACTGAGAAAAACATATAGTCCCTTTAGCCAGGTTGTAAGGAATACTGTCTTCTGAACATTCTTCTCCATCTTCTCTGCCCGCGTACAAGGTGTTATTACAACAGAGAACTCCAGGTTGTGCGAAACTATACAGAGCCTCTCCGCAGCAATTGAAGAATCAGAGAAAATACAGTAAATTGTGCATGAATTCATGAATTCTGACAAAAATATGAGGAAAAAAATGCAGACTAAAAGCATAAAAATCTTTTCAAATACTACATTCTACACATAAAATATGTACATGTTGTGCAAGTCTTACCAAGGCATTGTTATATCATCCTTTTGCATACGCACTAACGTTAGCAGGACTTCTTATCCATTAAATAAAAAACACCCTCAAATTCTGTAGTAAGGGGCTGGGAGGAGCTCCGAGCTCTCTCTGTGATGCTGCACCAACACAACAGAGGTTGTTTTCTTTACAGTGATAACTGGGATACTGGGACATTGTGTAGATTATATTGCAAATATGCTAAACTACTTTATCTACTAGAAATGCTGCCTGCCTGAAGGCCAGCCACTTAGAAAAACAAGCACTGGAATTTTTTTTCTAACCTCTGAAGTTCTTTTTTCTTGGAGTTCAGTGAGTTCATTCTTAACTCCTTTTAAAAATAACTAATTAGAACAAAATTTAGAATAACAAGGAGTGATTGAACTGTTTTTTAGTAGCCTACAACACCCACTGGGGAGGGTAGTTTAAGTTTCTTACAGAAGAACACAAAGTCTGCAGTGAGAAACAGAAAAGGTTATAGGTACATTACTTGATCAATCCAAGGCTTCCCATCAGATACACAGCCGTCACAGCAGACATGTGTACGTGGGTTATACACTGTCGGTACAGCATCACATTGACCTAAACAGAGGGGTGTGTGGGTGTGCAAGGGTGGATACAAGACAGAGAAATTAACAGGAGCAGTGACAGTAACTTGGCAGTAACTTGAGTCTTGGAAGTGGGCCTGGGGATGAATGACGACTGAGAGAAATGACTTCATGGGAAATCACAAAGATAAAGACAACAATAGATGAGGGTGAGAAAAATTCAGCACCACCTGTTAAGGTTTTCTCTAGCAGCTGCAACATTTGTCATGACAAAACCCTCTTTGATAAAATATTACATGATGTCATTAAACCTCCAGAGTGCAAATGAAGGGAAGTGGAAGGGTGTGGACTCCCATTTTATACTGTTCACAAAAATACACAAAAAAGATAAATGAAAACTGCAGCAGCAAAGATAGGGAAAGGGAAAGATAGGGAAAGTGGCGAGTTGGAAGTCTTTGACATTCATTATTCATGATTTGTGCCACAGACCCTATTGTTGTTAACATTATTATTACATATTATTACTGATTTTCTATTACAAACATGTTCCCTTGAGTTGCTTATTGATTAGAGGATGACCTGCATGTAATTAAGACCTACAGAAGCTTCTTGATGCAGTGACTCATTTGATATTTCAACACTTTTGGTTAACTATTGGGTGTGTCCTGGCATTGTACCTTTTTAAACCATGTGAACAACTTTTGTCACATGTACATCCTGCCCTCTTTCCCCACAGATACCACCCACATCTCCCCTGACATCAATCTTGTACATTAAAAAAATAAGAATTTAATTTTTGTGGTCTATGACCAGACATACTCCACTCTTTCCCTGGAGGTGATAAGAGGACTGGCATTCCAAAGGCATCGGT
Organism: Thunnus maccoyii; assembly: GCF_910596095.1. Lineage (NCBI taxonomy): Eukaryota > Metazoa > Chordata > Actinopteri > Scombriformes > Scombridae > Thunnus > Thunnus maccoyii. The sequence goes on from NC_056538.1 coordinate 19,787,505, forward strand.
CAGTGTGGTTTATGTGAAGTCCTTTACCATTCATTCTTCCAAAAGAAAAATGCAGCAGGTGAAAAAGGACAAACCTAACATCAGAATGCAAGTTTAATTCTGTTTCTTATGTTCAGCACAGAGGAGTAAAATGCACAGATGTGCAATAGTCATTTAGCTTCAGGACTGAAGCTGCCCTCTCCGGTAGATTCTTTTTGTACTTCCTGGACTGAATTGTGACAGCCTTTTAGTGTTGCTTGCTCCTGTGTGCTGTCATCTTAAGTGTGGTAATAAATATTTTAAAAAATCATTCATTCAGTGAAGAAAGGGGAAAGGGGGTGATTTATCATTGTTTCAATTACCAAAACAAACTGTGATTACATTTATGTGACCGTTAGCAGCTGTGTGAAATATGACTCTCTCATCAGGAAACAAGTGGAAGGTGCAATTAACAATGAACTTTGCTTTCTTTTACACATGACCATGATCTTTCCTTAACCTTAACCAAATAGTTTTTGTGCCTAAACCTAACCTAGTATTAACAACAGCTGTGGCAGATCAGCAGACAGTGTTTTGTGACAGTCATATGTAACAGATTTAGAAGGCACTGGCTATGTTGGGTCATCACTAACACATGTTGTTTTGAATCAATAATTTCTCAAACCTTATGCAGGGGAGTTATATTAACTATAATATACAGTATATGCAGTGGAGAAACGTAATGAACACAGCTGCTTCTGTACAGGGGGTCAGTGACTATTAAATATGAAAATTATGTGACTCATATGCTATGGCCACCACAGTCACCAGATCTCAATGCTACACAAACACTAAATGAGGGAATATCTATCGGAGGAATGGTTTCCATGCCTCTGGTAGAGCTTTAGGATGTATGCTAAAGTATGCAATATATGCTCAGGGTGGCCCAATACCTTCCTTAGACACTAATTTGTCACCCAGCAGGTCACCCAAGTTGTGAAATTCCAAAAATAAATAAGTACATAAATAAGTTATTAAAAAGGACTGCTTCTAGTTGATCCTGCTCCCACACCCATATCTTACTTTTCCCATCCCTTTGGAGAGATACTTTCTCCAAAACATGTCATCTGCATACTATATTTTTTTTACTGTTGAATCTATCCACACAGTATTTTGTGTCAGAGATAAGGACAATTTGGAACTACGATTAGGCAACACACTTGTGGAAGCAAGGGTTTAAATTGACAAGTTGTAGCAGAGAATCATTTTTCAGAAGCCCATCCTCTTTGGCCATTCCTGTATAATGGTTTACCATAAAGACAAAATGAACAATCAGGATATTTTCTTTTCTAATCAACACCTCAGGAGAAAATCTGGGGATGAATTTACAAACTTGGTGATCTGGATTCCTTGACGAGAGAATGCTGTTTAACCACTAGCTGCAAGTTAATATCTTTTTTAAGAGCAAAAAATCTTGTGTCTACACATTATTTAGGGGGACAGGAAACCACTTATGTTTTAAAATAAATTATAAAGATTTGGGACTACAGACATTAATTGCATAAAAAGAATAGCTTAACAAGGTCTACTGAACCAGTAACATGTTAATCTTACTGTATGCTTCAGTTACTTAATGTGTCCACAGACAAATGTCAATCATGAAAAGATTAACAGCTCTGTTAAATAAACCTGCTTGTCAGCTATATCTTATGATGTCATCTTACTCTAATTACTTACTCTAAGCTACATAGACAGGCACCAACATAATAACATAATGTCCCATCAGATAACAACTGACAGATGTAACACCCACACCATCAGATAACAACTGACAGATGTAACACCCACACAACCACAGTCATACCTGCACAGCACCAATGGGGCTCTGTTTGGTTTCTCTCACAGCAGCGGAATTCATTCGGATTGTAACATGATGACCCACAGAGGTGTGTCTGAGGCTTGGTGCTGTGGATTTAAAAAGATAAGCAAAAAAATAAACACAAAAGCAGCAACACAATGCATGGACACACAATTCCTTATATATATAGTTGTGTTGGTCTCAGTATGACAAGTAAAACCTTACCAGTTGGGCTGGGAGCTTGGTTTCTAAAAAACAAAACAAAAACTATGTAAATATATTATAGGGCAACACACTACTACACAACTCTGACCCCTATCATCATTATCAATACAATATACACTATGGCTTTAAAGCTGATCATGATCCTGTTGAATTAACACAGTCTCAACAAAAACATTATGAGCCTCACAAAGGTCAGCTTTATTGCAGAACTACTGTAGTGGATTTAATTATACTGTAAGGTGTTCTGTTTATTTACCCCCTTTATATTATATTGTATGCAGAACACCAAAATGAAAACAAAATGACTTTTGTTGTGATTTGGCGCTATATAAATAAAAATTGATTGATTGATTGATTGAATAAGGAACATATATGAGTGAAGTTATTGTTATGGTTAGCTGTTGAGACTCTTATAACATGAACTGAAGAGAGGCGTTTGTTTCTTACCTGTTGTTGCGCACCTGTAGACAGAGAGCACATTGTACTTTTAGGATGGAATACATGTCATTTCAGCAGAAAAACAAAGTGCATGCATTGTATTCATTGTATTCAGTCATTGTAAAACCATAGGCGTTGGTGTCAGTGACACATCCTGCATGTCAAGACATTTGCCTTAATTACTCTCTGGCTCCTGGAGACTCTGAACACCAGAAAAAAAAACCTGACCAACAAAATAAATCACACATGTCTGTGTTAGGGAGATAAAGTATGGCTTTCCAAAGAAACAGATTGAGGAAATAAGAACAAGTATTGCATTGTTGGAGGTCCCACCAGCCGCATCATTCAAACACACGGCAATCATTTCTCCTCAAATAAGTAAAGGAAATCTGTGATTAAAAATCAGATTGCAGTGTTATTTATATAATTAAAAGGCTATATATTCAATGAGGGTCTATCATCACCAACATGTCTATGTAATAATTCGAAGTTACTGCTTTCTCATTTCATGGGGGTGAATTGCAGTGGGCATGCAAACTTAAAAATGTTTACTAGAAAATATAAACCTGAGGGTACAAGTTAAACTGATTTGCATGTTTCCTGTGTGTTTTTTATTGTCTACTGTTTGCTGTTGTGCTTTTATATGTTTTAATTGTGTCCTGCCTAAGGGACTGGAGTTGAAAATTAGCTCAAGCTAACTCTGGTGCAGTACATCATGGGACTGTACATGGTCCCAAAAAATACAATACAATAACATTAAACTGCCTTATATAGATAAGGGATGATGGCCAGACACACCTGACTCCTTTGAACACCGTTGTGAACAGATGGACGCCTTCTTTAAAACATCGTCTGCCTCATAGCAGCACTCTGTCTTGGTGTTGTACAGCTCATGTCCACAGCATTGCTCATCTGGTGATTTCCTGGTCAAGACCGTCTTGTTCGGGCCACAACACAGCTGCTTTTCTTTATCAAAAGCCACTGTGGAAAAGATCATGATTATACTTAAAACTGTATCATGCCACAACTCAGGGTACAAGCTACCATGTATCCTGCAGACAACAAGTGAACAGAAGATGCATTACATGAACAATTGTGCAAGTCTGAGCTAAAACAGTTGCAACATAAGCAGAATAAAGTTTTTTTTTGTTGTCTACTTCAATAGTTTTGTGTCAGAAAATCATCTTATCTATATGTGATGTAAGGAAAAATACCCAATAAGTTATATGTATTTGTAATGGTGCAGCTGCTATTGCTGACATTATTTCAATTCATCCATAAATTGTGTCCATGCTCTACTCACCTTTACCACAACATTGGGCATTTGGCACAGGTCTGACTATGATAGTTGACTGGCAGCATATGTCATTGAGTGGGTTGTAGGCCTTCAGTCCACAGCAATCTGACACCGTTTTACTTATACCCTGCTTGATATTAACTGTGAAACAGAGATCAAGTCAAGATACAAACATCAGCACTATAGTTGAACAGTGCTACACTTGGGGGTGGCTGTGGCTCAGGAGGACGAGAGGGTGGGTAGTTCGATCCCCAACTGCTCCTGTCCATATGTCGATGTGTCCTTGGTTCAAGATACTGAACCCAAATTGGTTGTGCCAGCACCTTGCATGGTAGCTTGCCACCATCCAAGTGTGACTTTGTGCATGAATGTGAGAGTGAATGGGTGAATGAGCAGCAGAAACATTGTAAGCACTTTGGATGGTGGATGGGTGAAACACATGTCATTTCTAATCAGTTTCCTCAATGTGACTTAAGCAGAAAGTGTCTTTAAAAGTAAAATATAATTGTCATTTTTAACAAAGTTGGTATATATACGGTCTATTGCAGTTTTATTTTATTGTAATTTTAATCAATCCCACTGTTCACAGTTTTTTTGACGTAGCTGTGACTCAAAGCATATTTTTATGCTTCAAGTCTGTGCAGCTATTGCATATTTGGCTCTGAGAACTGCCAAACAGTAACAGCACTGTGTCTGAAAGCATTCCTGTGTACTGACGGAGTCTATGCACAGGAATGCGTAGACATGGCACGAAACAATAGCCCTGATATTTTTAGTTATATAGTCTACCCTAACTGATATGAAATATGGTGGGAAAAATATTAAAAACAATACAGTTCAACAGCACCACAAATTACAGCCTCCAAAATGACTCTGAAGTTGAATCAACACCTCTCTAAAACAGATTCAACAAAAATGGAACATTATTACATTCATTAATGTAAATTTAATGATGGGCTGTTGTATTACACTGCACTCGTTTTCAATAGGTGTCATCAGGTAGGTGTATTACCTTCTGCTGTTTGTAACTCTGCCAGCATTTACGTTGCTGTGTGTTATTCTATTCATGTGACAGGTTTTACAGTTTCAATTGAATTGTAAAAACAAAACCACAAAAATATTTGAAGAAGGCTTTTCACATGGATAAGTAACAACACAAAGGTGTTCTTTGTGTTCATGAGCATCAAGAGGTTTATGATAGATGATAGACCACAACACAGCTGCTTTTTCTATCAAAAGCCACTGTGGTAAAGATCATGATTATACTTAACACTTTATCACACCACATCTCAGGGTACAAGCTACCACAAATCCTGCAGACAACAAGTGCTTGGATAGAAAAGAACAGAAGATGCATTACATGGACAATTGTGCAAGTACTTCTGTATTTTGTGTATAATTGTCATTTGTAACAAAGTATGTATACGTTCGGTTGCCAATTTTGTTTTATTAATCAATCCAACTGTCTGCACAGGCTGCATAGCAGCTAACCCTTTACATGTGTGGCTGCAACCCAAAGCCTATTTTTAAGCTTCAAGTCTATTTTCTTCCGTTTAATGCTAGATTCCTTGACGCCAAGCGAAGGGTCACATCCAAAAATCTGTGTAAAATGGCTTTATTCTTCTCAAGTTCAGTCTGCAGGTGTTTTTGAAAGTGAGAATCAGCTCCTGTTGCGGCCAATAATGATTACTGAAGGCTTTTCCATTATAAATAGCATTGCTTATGGGGCTTGTGTGTCTCATGTTCAGGAATTTTTTTGTACATTTTTTGCCATTTGATGTTTGCTAGCTTAACTCCGTCCTTGCTGTTCAACACACTTGTGGATGGTTTTGTCTGCTCATGAGAGAAAAGATGGCATGGGATGAAATACAGAGCCTGTCCACTCTCACTGTAAAGAAGCCAGTGCACATTAAAAATAATTTGGGAATGGTTTCCCTTCCATATCTTTGGCTAGATCTACTTTTTCTGCACTTCTGTTAGCCCATTTGTGAACTATTCTGTATTTTGTTGAATAGTAAGCTTCTCTAACCACAGTCATGGATCATCTGGCAAATACTCTTCAGGGTTCCAGCTAGTTCCAGCAGTACATCAAATAGTAACATTTATGTTTAACACTGTACATGGTCCCAAAAAATACAATGCAATAACATTAAACTGCCTTATATAGATAAGGGATGATGGTCAGACACACCTGACTCCTTTGAACACCGTTGTGAACAGATGGGCTCCTTCTTTAAAACATCTCCTTCCTGAAAGCAGCACTCTGTCTTGGTGTTGTACAGCTCATGTCCACAGCATTGCTCATCTGGTGATTTCCTGATCAAGACCGTCTCGTTCGGACCACAACACGGCTGCTTTTCTTTATCAAAAGCCATTGTGGAAAAGATCATGAGTATACTTAAAACTGTATCATGCCACAAGTCAGGGTACAAGCTATCATGTATCCTGCAGACAACAAGTGAACAGAAGATGCATTACATGGACAATTGTGCAAGTCTGAGCTAAAACAGTTGCAACATAAGCAGAATGAAGATTTTTTTTGTCGTCTACTTCAATAGTTTTGTGTCAGAAAATCATCTTATCTACATGTGACATAAGGAAAAATACCCAATAAGTTATATGTATTTGTAATGGTGCAGCTGCTATTGCTGACATTATTTCAATTCATCCATAAATTGTGTCCATGCTCTGCTCACCTTTACCACAAAATTGGGCATTTGGCACAGGTCTGACTATGATAATTGACTGGCAGCATATTTCATTGAGTGGGTTGTAGGCCTTCAGTCCACAGAAATCTGACACCGTTTTACTTATACCCTGCGTGATATTAACTGTGAAACAGAGATCAAGTCAAGATACAAACATCAGCACTATAGTTGAACAGTGCTACACTTGGGGGTGGCTGTGGCTCAGAAGGACGAGAGTGTGGGTAGTTCGATCCCCAACTGCTCCTGTCCATATGTCGATGTGTCCTTGGGCAAGATACTGAACCCAAATTGGTTGTGCCAGCACCTTGCATGGTAGCTTGCCACCATCCAAGTGTGACTTTGTGCATGAATGTGAGAGTGAATGGGTGAATGAGCAGCAGAAACATTGTAAAGCACTTTGGATGGTGGATGGGTGAAACACATGTCATTTCTAATCAGTTTCCTCAATGTGACTTAAGCGGAAAGTGTCTTTAAAAGTAAAATATAATTGTCAGTTTCCAGTCTGCAGGTGTTTTTGAAAGTGAGAATCAGCTCCTGTTGCGGCCAATAATGAGTACTGAAGGCTTTTCCATTATAAATAGCATTGCTTATGGGGCTTGTGTGTCTCATGTTCAGGAATTTTTTTGTACATTTTTTGCCATTTGATGTTTGCTAGCTTAACTCTGTCCTTGCTGTCCAACACACTTGTGGATGGTTTTGTCTGCTCATGAGAGAAAAGATGGCATGGGATGAAATACAGAGCCTGTCCACTCTCACTATAAAGAAGCCAGTGCACATTAAAAATAATTTGGGAATGATTTCCCTTCCATATCTTTGGCTAGATCTCCTTTTTCTGCACTTCTGTTAGCCCGTTTCTGAACTATTCTGTATTTTGTTGAATAGTAAGCTTCTCTAACCACAGTCATGGATCATCTGGCAAATACTCTTCAGGGTTCCAGCTAGTTCCAGCAGTACATCAAATAGTAACATTTATGTTTAACACTGTACATGGTCCCAAAAAATACAATGCAATAACATTAAACTGCCTTATATAGATAAGGGATGATGGCCAGACACACCTGACTCCTTTGAACACCGTTGTGAACAGATGGACGCCTTCTTTAAAACATCTTCTGCCTCATAGCAGCACTCTGTCTTGGTGTTGTACACCTCATGTCCACAGCATTGCTCATCTGGTGATTTCCTGGTCAAGACCGTCTCGTTCGGACCACAACACAGCTGCTTTTCTTCATCAAAAGCCACTGTGGAAAAGATCATGATTATACTTAAAACTGTATCATGCCACAACTCAGGGTACAAGCTACCATGTATCCTGCAGACAACAAGTGAACAGAAGATGCATTACATGAACAATTGTGCAAGTCTGAGCTAAAACAGTTGCAACATAAGCAGAATAAAGTTTCTTTTGTCGTTTACTTCAATCGTTTTGTGTCAGAAAATCATCTTATCTATATGTGATGTAAGGAAAAATACCCAATAAGTTATATGTATTTGTAATGGTGCAGCTGCTATTGCTGACATTATTTCAATTCATCCATAAATTGTGTCCATGCTCTGCTCACCTTTACCACAACATTGGGCATTTGGCACAGGTCTGACTATGATAGTTGACTGGCAGCATATTTCATTGAGTGAGTTGAAGGCCTTCAGTCCACAGCAATCTGACACCATTTTGCTTATACCCTGCGTGATATTAACTGTGAAACAGAGATCAAGTCAAGATACAGACATCAGCACTATAGTTGAACAGTGCTACACTTGGGGGTGGCTGTGGCTCAGGAGGACGAGAGGGTATTTGAAGAAGGCTTTTCACATGGTGTTCTTTGTGTTCATGAGCATCAAGAGGTTTATGATAGATCTAACTCTTCATTCAGCGAATGAAGAGACTCTGAAGGATAGACACATGTATCAACTAAATTGCATAAAACCAAAATTCCTCATTACCTGTCGTGGTGTTTTCATGTTTTACTTTACAACAAGTGGCTACGGCAGGGTTGAAAACCTCCTGTCCACAACATGACAACTCTGCCTCTGCGCCTTTGTGAAGTTGATTCTCACAGCACACAGCCTCGCGGGTGTCATACTCTGTAGACATGCAGGTTTTTCTGGAAGGCATAGATAATATAACCCCGGCTATCACAAACAAGTCACAAATATTCTATAGATAGTGCTGTAAACATGTGGAAAATGCAGTTATTTTACAGGTAAACCGATAGCATCCTGTGTCACCGATCCACATTTCACCCTTATCCTTTGCAATACTGCCCTCTGATGGACTGTAACTAGACAGGTACCCAAGATACACTGTATCTGTGTACTAAGCCTGCAACTAACAATTGTATTCATTAATTGATTAATCGATTATTGTGTGATTGCTGAAAGCAATCACACAATAATCTGCTGCGTACTTTGTGCTATAAAAACCATTTAAATGTCAATCTGTACAACTCATTCAGCAGATGTGTGCTTGTATTTTTCTGAAATGAAATGAAACATGTTTCAGCGATTTTATATAATTTTTTAAATCATTAAAATTTATAATGGCAGTCTATGGGACGAATCATCCAACTGAGTTGGAACCTTTGTCACTTTGACACTCAACTGCTTGGACATCTCTTATCCTACAGACGCCATTCAAACTTTAAAATGTTCACAAAACTTTGAATTTTCAAAGTTATCAGATTAGTTTTTCAGCAATTTAAGCCCAAAGTCGGGGGTTTTGCAGACTTTGCCAGGTCTCACCAGTGTGTCATGTGATCAGGCACAGTGGAGAGCACAGATAATTTTAGACCAGAAAAAAAATTCTAAACAGCTTTCACTTCCACAGTTTTAACTCCTCAAGCACATATCCTGCCTCAGTATGTTGCCACAAGCCTCTTCTCTCTCAAAATGTAAATACATTTCACATAGGACTTATAGCTTTTGAGATCTGAACCTTAATTGATAGAGAGTTCCTGTCATGTTGTCATTGACTGCAATACAGTCTGCAGGATGTGTGTCTCCTCTCACTCCAGTTTCTTAAACTTACAGATTCTCTCTTCCTTCAAACACTTTTTACACATATCATTCATTCTCATGTTAAACTAGTCTTGCTTTCCCTAATGATGTACAAATCTCTTGGCTTCAAGCTCTAGTTTGAGACAAATACATTTTCCTCATCAAAATGGAGATTTTTTTCCTCTCATTTTTGTGAATGTCTGTTGGCTCAGTGTTTTAGAACACTGTTCTCCTGATCAGTGTCACCTTAGATGACAAGGTTATGTGTTTGATACCCGCTCACTGCAGTGCTCCTCATAATATTGCTCTCATGTACAAAGTTGCTTTCCATCTCTATCATGTACCATAGTTCAGTTCCACTCTAGCTTACCTTAACATTATTACCTAAAATGCAGATTGATATGCTTGTTAAATACATCTTTTCCTGATCTACAGGGCATGTCTAAGTAGTTCAGTGGTTTAAGGTCATGTTGCTTCTTAACTCCTTTTAAATCAAAAGACTGTGAGTTCGAGTCCCGCTTAGGGTAGAACTCAGTAGAGTTGAAGGATGCACAGTTGATGTCAATCTCCTTGCTGAGCTGAACTGCTTTTTTGTCAATTTCATGCAATTGACAAATTGCATGAAATTGTGATTAATAAATCGATTACTCATTAACTGATTAATCGTCTGGTCTATAAAATGTTAGAAATGGTTAAAACATGTCGATCACTGTTTCCCCAAGCTCAAGGTGACATCCTCAAATGTCTTGTTTTGTCCCAACCAAAAGTCCACAACACAAAGATATTCAGTTTACTGTCATAAAAAACTAAAAAAAAAACAGAAAATATTCTCAAGTGAGAAGCTGTAATCAAATAATTTTAGTATTTTTTTCTTAAAAATGACTTAAAATGAGTAATCAGTTATCATAATAGTTGCTGATTAATTCTCTGTCAATTGACTAATCGATTAATCAACGAATCTTTGTAGCTCTGGTATGTACAGTATTCACCAGCACCAGTGGCGGCTGGTGACTCCAAAAATTGAGGAGGACAGGAGGTAAATGAACATGGAATCTTACAACAAACGCATCATACTATATCATAGTCCTCCCACCTGATGAAATCAGAGGGGTGGGGAGCAATTTTATATGCCAATAAAACAATTTGCTTTTAAGAACAACAACCCCTGAGTGGTGAAAAGGCTGCTTCTTTAAAGACATTTAGCATATACATATTGTTTCTAAACAAAGAAGTGTTCATTTTAGCTGTGGAGTGTGTCAGAATGTGTCATTTTACCAACAAAGTAAAATTCAAATTTATAGTATTGTTCTATTGTGACAGCAGATTTAATTTTCTCATCAGTACTGTTATTATTCTAGTTACTTTAAGATTACTACTCAATATGCAGCTCAGGTTAAAAACGAACTGAAGAAATTGTCACAAGCAAGCAGCCAGACCTCCTGCACACTCATTCACTAATCACACAACATCAACAGGTGACTGAACAACCACTCAATTAAAAACTGGATAAATTCCAAATGAATGAGTGAGTCCAGACAGCTCACTGTAACTTCAACAAGCAAACCTCCTACTGCACATTATATGGTCTCTGCTGCATTCTTGTTAAGGAGATAATTTCGCACAACATCCACAGAGACATTTAACTATCAGAGATGAAATTAGCGACCAAAGAGACAGAGAGAGAGAAGCTGTATCTGATTCACGTTATATGACGTCTTCTTCTTTCTATCATGGAGATGAAGTATTTATGTCATAACATCCATTTGTAGCTGTTGGTCATCTTGTTTGTTAGTTAACAGAACTTTGTGGCTGCTGGTTAACCAGTTTGATATCATTAGCAACAATGACAAACAACCTAACTCTCCTGGTTGTTTCTCCGGTAGCTCGTTTCTCCAGCCTCCCTGGCGGCGTCCTGTCACTGCTGCGCCGCACAGTCCAGATCCATTCTCCTGTTAGCTTAACAACAGTCCTTAACAGTCCTTCCATGGATGTACAAAGAGTCCTTCAGGCTGCTACAACAAGCTAACTGTTGTGTTGGCTAACACAAGGAGCTATCTACTGCTTGTTATCTACTGCTGCTACTCTGCCTTACAGTGGAGAGAATTGAAAATGAAATCTGGAAACTATCATTGGACCAACGAGATGTCAATATTGCATTCTGATGGTTGATTGGTTAGGGAGAATGTCCTCCCTTGGAGCGTCATTTTATGTGTCTTGGCCAATCATAGATTAGCATGAAAAAAATGAAGTACATTAAATTGATGTAGGCGATCCCGCCCTAAGGAGGACAGCAGACACCCGTCCCATGGATGTATAATAAGAGCTGGATAGGGCGCAGCTGCTCAGCCTTGCAGCCAATTTTTCACAGTGGCCACTCGCGGTACTGCAGTGAAAAATCCCCCTGCGGCCCAAAAAGGATTTTCCCTATAGACCACCATTGTGAAAGAGATGCCTGTAAAACTGTTGACAGAACCCCTCAAACTGCAGATGTCAATCATGACTCTTTCTGTTAAGAAATTTTGATTTGATTTTATGTTTGTAAAACTTTCCTCGAGCTGAGAAAAGCGATTTAAAAATCTGTGACATCATCACAATGTAAAGTCTATGGGCAGAGCAGGAGCTCGCGGGCGGGGCCAGCGGGTGGAAACACTACTGCCATATTCAGTGGGCCGCACAACACGGAAGCAAACCCGGAAGCTAGAAACTTTTTTGGCGTATGCGCCAGGTGAGGCTGTGAGGCCAATTTGACATAGCGGTTAAACCGTGTAATTACAACGTCACGTGACGCTATTGGGTCCAAAAAGACTTTTTTTCATAGACTTACATTATGACAGAGACATCCGTAAATCAGCAGATACATTTTTTTAAGCATCACAACCCCCGCGAAATGACTCGTCTTACTATCAGAATTTGATTCATTTGGTCAGATCACATTTCAAAAACCTATAAGAGCCGCACAGTTGAATTGTTTTATCCCCATTCAAGTTAGCCAGAGGGCTAAACTGGAAGTAGCCGGCTCGGCCGGCGAAAGCCACTACTGCCACTACTCCAATTATGTTTTCATCCTGGGTTATAAATACTCGAGGAGGACTCGTGACAAGTGCCAGTTGTTAAACTTTCTGTTGGGCCAAGCTAAGATGGCCGTTTATATCAGCAGAAAGAACAAGATAAATGGTTCTTTGAATTTTGATGTTATCACCATACTAATCAAAAATGATAACAAGCAGACTGAAAATTGATCACAACTATTACAGGTTGATGAATGATGTGGACTGTTTTGTCTCTGTGTGGTGTTATAAAAATGTTCTGTGTTCCATTGATGAGGAGGAGCTCTGTTTTGGGGACATGCTGGGCTGAATATTTTGGTGTTGTTTTTTAATGCTCTATTGGTTTGATGACTAGGTAAATAAAGGTTTTTGAAAATTCAAAAATTCTCTCTCTCTCTCTCTCTCTCTCTCTCTCTCTCTCTCTCTCTCTCTCTCTCTCTCTTTCTCTCTCTGGTGCTCTGAGCTCTCTCTCTCTCTCTCTCTCTATCTCTCCCTCTCACTCGCTGGTGCTCTGAGCTCTCTCTCTCTCTCTCTCTCTCTCTCTCTCTCTCTCTCTCTCGTCTTTTTTAAAATGAGTTGGGAAGCCCTGAGCAAAGTCTAACTTTACTTTTAACGTTATCAGTCGAAGAGAAATGTCCTCCCCTCGTCCTATTAACGTCTTTGTGCTCCCTTATGGCAGAGTTTACAACTCTGATCAGTCCGATCTCCGGTTGTGATTGGCCGCACAGCCTGATTTGGTCTAGAGTCGATAGGTGTTGGTCTATTTGATTGCCTGTGCTCAAAGAATAAATTCATTATATTATTTCACCTGAGGACGGAGTGCCTCAGTCCCCCCCCCCCCAAGATTGTCTGCACCACTTAAGGACAAATATTTAGCAAGACTTCCTGGATTTTTTTTTTTTTTTTTTTTTTTTTTTTTTGCATTTTCACCTGCACCACTAAAGAGCACCTGTCACATGAGCCATCGGAACCATGCAGCGCTTCCGCCTCCTGTTGTAAACTATTAGAAAGACATGAGACAGCATGGCCCAAACTGTTGGTGAGATTTTAACCCTTTAACCCTGGGCACGAGGGTCAGGGGGCAAAATGGTTAGGAGTAATCCTCTAGAGATTGTGAATAATGGCAAATGTGTCCGATAATCGTCTTGCAGATGGATTTTTACGAAGACTGTTGTCAGGACTTTAGTATCAACCTCAAAACAGCATGTACTGTCGGTGCATCCCACGCACACTTTAATTATGTCTTCCTCCTCCCCTAATCTTAATTCCAGTCTACTTTCCAGAACCACTTCTCAAAAACAGCCCTTTGAATGTCCTTTGCAAAAACTTCCTCACAATGACAGATGTACAAGAGCGAGTACACACACACACACACACACACACACACACACACACACAAACAGGGCATAATGAAGGTACACCTACCTGTAACAGTCCTTTTTTGACGCTGCATCCGCTCCAGTGGCAAACTCTGTCAACAAACAGAAATTCCCTCTTAGGTAACCGAGTCATCCAGAATAGCACGACAGTGTAACTGATTAAATTGGAAACTTTTTGGGAGGGATCACTCGTTCGGGATCAAATGAAATGATTGGATTTCGTTTGCAAGCAACAAGTGTCAAGTAATGCATGGGTGAAGTAAGATACCCAGGCATGTAGAAGCCCATAGTCATGGTGATTGGACTCAATGGACCGTTCATTCACAGCCTCTGTACCCTGTATCCTGTCTGATCTAACATCCTTTCACCCAGCTATTCCAATCAAAGAAAATTAACTTACCACAAACGTTGACTAAGCTGCAAATCAGCCAAACTGAAATTAACGTAACCAGAAACATGATTAGTTATTGGTTACAAACTGTCACTGAAAGAAAACTAAATCCATTTGTTTAAAGGTGCGTCCGTACCTAATCTGAAAGCCCAAAGCGACAACATGTTGGAGCCTTGTTTGTTAATCTGCCAGCCTGGTAAACCAGAGAGTGAGATGCAAAAAGATGCAAAGATATGAGCCTAAATAGTAACAATTGGCCACTCCTCCTTAATGTGATATCGCCTAAAAATATGACATCATTGTAAACATGTGGAGCAAAGGTCAAACGTTCACAATAGACGGACCAACCCCTGAGCATAATCAATTAACAAATACAGAAATATGTTTTTATTAGCTTTATTCAGTTCAAATGTCACATATGTATAAAATTTAATAAAGTAAATTTGTGCAAGTTGAACTGATAAGATATTGGAAGACTGCACAACATTTCTCTAATATCACACAGTTTTCTTCATGTATGTTATCAATCCATCTCATTTTGTCATCCTTTTTGTTCACGCCGTAGGCTATTTCTGTCAATTCCTCCTCTGTTGCTCTTTCTGAGGTTTCTTCAATTTTTTCCTTTTAAATGATGTTGTCAGGGAGTTTTTTCCTTATCCGAACCAAGGATCACAGGATAGATTATGTTGTATTTATATTGTTATACAGATTGTAATGCAAATTTGTGATTTGTGATAATGGGTTGTACAAAGAAAAATTTGACACCGTTATGAGCACTAATCATTGTGGAGAGGCTGCTATTAAATGATGATGTTACAATATGACAATTACATTTAGCAGATAGGGTGTGTCGGGTGTAGACTAAATATCATCAAGCATGCAGTTTGCTCCTTGCATTCTTTTTCAGTGGCTCACTTTTTGTTTTTTACATGCACGTTTATTGCACGCGCAGAATGATTATCTCATTATGTCTGCCAGGGAAAGTATAACTGTCTCCTCCTGTTCATTGTTGAGCCTCCTGACGTATTCCCAAGCCAGGTGTCCATCGGTCCTCTACATCTCCTCTTGGCTCGTCTTTTTGATCCGTTGGCCGCCTTTCCGCTGACTCATAGAATGCGTAGGTATGTTCAGCCTTCCTTTGACGGATGCGTTTTTCCTGCAACACCCGCATTCATCATACGTCGACACTGTTTCCTTGATGTTGCGATTATAATTCACTTAAATCGTTTTCACAATTATCGCCTCTTGGATTATGTTCGCTATCGGTTATTGTGAATGAATGACGCGCTGTTGCTTTGAGGGTGGATGGACGAGACGCAGGACTCTGTCTCCACAGACCCTGTGATATACCGGATTTGAAGACCCATGAGATTTTGTGACCTGGAATGTTGGTTATGTTTAATTACCAAATACAGTGTCACATCCTAAATCCACGCAGGATGTACGTTATGTGGCTTATTTTAATGAGCATAGTAGTCATTGCAGAGTTTTTCTGCGGTATATTAAACCAAGACCGCGATCTTTCATTAACCATAACCATGTGCCGCCAGTGCACATACTAACCATAAACGTTAAAAAGTTTAATATTGCTTTACCATCGTTTATTGAAGGCTACTACAAGATCGGATATTTTGGAGGGGAAAAAACAACTAGGTACGTTGTCAGTGAACATTTCACTCATACATTCATTATGAACAATTTTGCAATTTGCCAAATACGTTAGTTACAAACATTGTCTGATTTATGTTGAGAGAAGTAATTCAACCAGTATTACGTTTGTAGCAAAATGTTTATGCGTTTAATTTGAGATTATATGCACTGGACACAGGTGACAGATTCTTAACTAACGTAAAAGTGTGAATACCACCTTGTAGACACTGTTAAACTATAAACTAACTGCATAGTTTCTTCTTTTATTCTGGCCCAAAATGTAGAAAATAAGTGGTGACCATGGCTTATGATCGTGGCTTATGATGATGGTGACATAATATAGCATATAAAGCAATATTATATCAAATACGTTTCTTTTTTTTATGTGTTATTCCCCTTTTCATGAAAAACAAGATCCAGCATGTCTTGCTAGATATGTGTCTTTAAGTGGTCTTCTCCGTCTTCAGGTGAAATAATATAGTGAATTTATTTTTTGAGCAACCAGACAGAGAGAGAGAGAGAGAGAGAGAGAGAGAGAGAGAGAGAGAGAGAGAGAGAGAGAGAGAGAATTTTTGAATTTTCAAAAACCTTTATTTACCTAGTCATCAAACCAATAGAGCATTAAAAAACAACACCAAAATATTCAGCCCAGCATGCGTCCAAAACAGAGCTCCTCCTCATCAATGGAACACAGAACATTTTTATAACACCACACAGAGACAAAACAGTCCAGATCATTCATCAACCTGTAATAGTTGTGATCAATCAAATGAAAGAGAATGTTAATAAGGGCAAATTCAGTTAAGTACAAGAACATAAAAGTTCGGAGACGCACTTATAGTTTCAGCTGCTGTGTGATGCTGCTGCCAGCTGTGACCTGCAGCCACCTGTGAGCAACAAACAGAACATTAGTACTAATGTTTCACATTCAGTGACACCTGAACAACATTATTGTAAGATTCAGACATTAATTTAACATGTTTCAGACCCTCCTGAGACATTATTTACAGCTGTGTTTTGACATTTGACATTTCAGTAGATTATGTTATAGATGCGAAATATTAGAGAAGTAAAAGAAAATACATGAAAGTTGGTTTGTGACTGTGTAGAGCTCTGTGTGATAGTCACACAGAACCTCTGTTAATTAAAGACGGCTAAAGGCTTATGTGCTCTCTGCAGTTGTCATTATGAACCAATCTGTGTACTGAAATATGGAGAAAAGCCTGAAACACTGGAAACAGCTCCGCATATTCAATCAGGGCAAATTGCACTCTGCTGCAAAACTTCATGGGCGTGTTTGCGCGGCATATCATCAGCGCAACATCTTTTGTGAATAGACCCTTAAAACGGGCCAGATTGCGGGTGCAAATGCTGTACAATTCACGGTGATATGAGATTGTGGATCTGGCCCTAAGTCTTCATCAGGGTCTGACAAACGGACAAACACATAATCAATCTGAATTATATACCAGCCGTGGGTGACATTCTACTTAACACATGAGGCTTTGTATATAACCAATAGAGGGCGGTAAAACACAAGCATGGGCCCCATACATGCATACATGCCAAAGAAATGTGAATCTTCAACAAGGCATAATAACAATAAGTGATTTACATTAAGTGGAAATAAATGAAACCTGAAAATACCCAACAGATACTAATAAGCAATAATATTCAAAAAAGTGAAAGAAAAAAATTATGTATATATGTCCATACTCAAAAATGTATGACAGCAACTTCACATACTTCATACATTTTGGAGCATGGACATATATTTTTTTCTTCTCTTTTTTTTGCCACTTCTTTGGCATTATAACTGTTGTAGCTGTTGGAGGTGGAGCTAGTTTCAACTACTTTAAATACAGTTAGCTAGTTTAGTCCAGTGGTTCCCAACCAAGAGGTCGGGCCCCTCCAAAGGGTCACCAGATAAATCTGAGGGGTCGTGAGATGATTAATGGGAAAGGAAATAAGAAAAAACAAAGTTCTGATAAGACAAATCAGTTTTCAGTTTTTGGACTTTTTCTCTCATCTTTAGTTCAAATGTTTTTATTAAATTTTTTTCCAAACAGAAAAACACACATAACATTAGCCAAACCAAAACCCAAACAGACAGAAAACAAAACCCAACAAAAGCTCTTACAGGCGATAGCTACTTCCTAAGGTTCACATCATAACCCCATTACAGAAACAGAAAATGCAGATAGATGTTTTTACTCTTCATAAAAGCATATGGAATCAAAGGAAGCCAAGAATGGTTGCTAGACTTTCTGGACAGATCCCAAACTTTTCGAGTTTCAAATGAGTCATCACCTCTCCAACCCATTGTTATGTGAAGAGGGTGTAATAGACTTCCACTTGAGCAGCATGAGGTGTCTAACTAATAGCTTTTTCTCTCATCTTTGATTTTTGGTAAATATTGGATCATTTGAACATTTCTTGAAATGAAACCATGTGAGAAGTTCAGAGGGAAAAATCACTATTTGATGGAGCTGATAACAACTCTACTATCTACTAACTACTATCCCTTCCTTACTGATTAGCCTGCATTATGGATTGCAAGAGGGGCATGCTATCTATAAATCATTTGCACTATCAAAATTTAAAAAAAAAAAAAGAAAAGGAAAGATCTTAGAGTGCATCATACTATGGCTGACCACAGCCGCAAGAAATGTAAAGTTAAAAAAAATAAGTTTAAGCAAGTAAGATCTAGTTTATTTCTGAGTCACCTCCTTGTTTGTCAAAAGTGTAGACAAAAAAAGTTGGCACTAAGTCTCTCACTGTCTCAAGATGGTTGCAGGAAAAACAGATGATGATTATTATGCTTGCCATTTTTGATGAAGGACCACGATGACTCGGCCTGCAACCCAGGGTTTCCTGCGAGATGAGAAACCACAAAAAAGTGCTTTCTCATGATGATCAGTGCATCATGAGAAGTCCCCCCAGCAGTCTAGGGGGACTTCTTTGGATCAGCCCTTAGCAGCATAACTAAGTGAGCCTGGTCGGCCCTTACTATAAGCTTTATCAAAAAGGAAAGTTTTAAACCTACTCTTAATTTATTGATCGATAGAAAATGTATCTAAAAATAGAAAAAGTTACATTTCATAATGTATCGTATTTGTATGGGCTCTGGTCAACTTGCCATTCCGACCGCGGCCCAAACTTGGAGAAGCCCTGGCCCCTATACATATATACTGTATATATAGAGTTTCTCTCACTGTTTGTCCTGTCTGTCTCAACAGTACACTTGTTTGGGAGATGCAGTAGTAAGAAGAACCTGATTACGTAAAGCTTAATCTTCATCATTCCGGCTGTTGTAAAAGATGACCAATCACAGATAGAGACCTCAAACCTCAAACATGTATATATAGATAACAGCTGCCAGTGTTTCAATTATTCACATCAGAACATTTATAGTGAATGTGATTCATCACCAAACAAGCAAGCAACACATACACACACACAATAATACAGAATAGACCAACATTTTTTTAAGGCACACACAAAACATATGTCTGTCTTTGGGGAATATTTCATGTCCGATTGTCAATGTGGTTGCATGTACATGATTGTGGTGAGGTATCACGCACAAAGTACAGACATAAGTGGAGGAGGCTGAGATTGGTTTAACAATAGCAGACCCCTTCTCCTGTGACCAACTTATTGTGGGAAACATACTGTAGGAGATGGCCAAATTGCAGCCACCAGACAGTTTCATCATCTTTCTGTATGGTGCTTACTGTTTTCACAGCATTAACAATACATTATATAGGCACATTCTAATCTAAATGCTGAGAGAAAACTAGCAAGTGAAATGAAGGGTTATTTTACTTTCTATGTATTGGCAATAGAAAGTTGTAAGAATGTGGAGGATGAAGCCAGAGCTTTGCTGACAATTGTTGTGCTCTGGTTGATGACTCTCTGGTTACTCACTACTAAATTTAGTCACTAGAGTTGCACTTTAAGGATGTTTATAGCTATTGTGTTCCCAGGACTTTTTGAAACACATGAGAAACTCATTAGTATTATCATTCACTAGCCCAGCAGATTCATATTGATATCAACAAATTTCAGCAAATAGTTGTTGGTTGACATGGTTGACATGCATAGTAAAACAAAACCAGTACCAACAGATAATTATAGCCTTGTGCAGTAAAATAAAGTTTATAAAACAAAAAGTGAAAGCAAATTGACAGTAAATGTATACCAACATTAAAAGAAGAAGAAGAAGTCACAATTAAAACCATTAATAATATTTGAAATCTTGTACTGAGTTCTCTTACTACAGTGTGAGCCATGTATATAATGGATTATGATTTAAAAAAACAAGATTGAAAGTCTTTGTCTGTTGCGTTTAAAGCAGTGAAAACAAAACCTCAATTGATGTTTCTGTGTTCAGATCCAGAGGGATTATATTAAACACCTTAAGGCGCGTTCCCAGTTGGTCTGAGGTGTTGCCACTGTAAGCAGTAATTCTCTGGATCTGAGGTCTCTACAAAAAACATATTTTGGCAGCATATCAACTATAAAGGGGGGAAGTGCATGGCTTAAAGACAGATATTAAGATCTTAAAATATATACTCTGACTAACTGGAAGCCAAAGCAGAGACTTCATATAGAACTGGTGTGTGCACTTGTCCTCGCTCCAGTTAAAACTGTAACAGAACGATTCTGTACCACTTGTAACTAGTAACCTTGGAGGAGACCTACTTGAAATTACTGCTAAAATGTAACTAGTTTGGTTACCCAGAGAAATGCAAAATTGTAAATCACAGTTTTGATAATTGCTTCAATTTCAGTACACTTTACTTTATTTGAACATTATTTTGAACTTAATCCATCCAGTATAAATATTGCTTTCCACGGAGTCATGGTCATTTAACTGAATTCATGTTGTTCATGTTGTTCATATTGTAAAACATGTAAAGAGCAAGACACCCAGTTTCCCATTTAGTTTGGCAGATTAAACATAAGCCTCTGTTAGATTTAATTTAATTGTAATATAATTCATAGCAGCATTAAAACTCTTGGGTGTTGTGAGCAAGACCCACTGCAGCAATACTCACTCTTGAAGTCTATTTGTGGTTAAGACAACACATATCTTATTGGAATTGTGCTTGCTTGCGTGACTGTTTCTGGCCTTTGGACGGCCATCAGGGCGCCAGATTTATATCAGAGGTGCAGGTCCAAAAATGTGTGTATGTGTGCACTAAGGCTGCATTCACACCAAATCAGGCGGTGTGGCGTCCAGCCGCAGGGTCGAGCGGAGATGTGGGTTTGTGGGCGTATTTGTGCTCTTAATGTCTGTAACTGCTGTGAAACAATCAGAAGAGCGGTAGTAGTAGCGGGAAAGCCGGTGAATGAGAGGAAGAGAACATGCTTTTCTGATTGTTTCACGGTGCTTTTAAATAAACATTCCCACAAGCTTTTTTGGGTTGAAGCACAAATTAACACAGTAGAGCGAGCGAGTGTCTGTAAAGATAGGCTACAGGAACTGTCCATGGTCCATTTGACTCCTCCCCATTACACATTGTCACAGAATGCAAGATGTAATAATCAAATACTCAATACTACTTACAGAACTGTGCTGTGAGGAAAGAACAAGCTTTTCCCTTTTATAAGCAATTTATTTTTTCTGACAAAACATTTCAATACAGAGAAATAAAAACTGTCCTGCTGAAGCTGCGGGGCGCACGGGGCTCTCCCCCTGACTGGATGGTGACGCTGCGGGCCTGTGCTCTCCCTGTCCCAGTGCTGAAGCTGAATTTTTAACATCCCGTTAACATTTTCATTATAGCTTGTGTTTTGATGTATGAAATAGCCTATCCTGTATTTATGACACTTGAGTGGCAGTAGCTATATTTTTCTCTGTATGTGGGCTATAGCCGTTTTTGTGCCTACAGACAAATTCCCCGTAGGTTAGGCTATATGAAAGCCTTACAACATTATATTATTCTGAAAAAAAACATATAGGCTAACTAACTTCACACAATAAGTCTGTTTAATAACTGTTCATCTTGCCAAAATGATCGATAACTGTTAGTAGCTAAACACTGTCAACTATCCAGGAACCCACCTGTTAACATACTGCATCCTTCTTCACGTCTGACAGGATTTACCGTTCCAAATATAATAGTGATTTTCGTAAGTTTGGCAGAAAATTCCGCAGATTTTTCTTTGATGTGCCGTTTTTGAGCACCGCTTTGATATTTTCGTTTCATTTTCTAAAGACCTAAACGCACTGGGAGCGATAACTGACAATTGATGCTCCTATGGCGCAAGTCAGTCATTCCATTTCTCTACATCCTACAGGACCACAGCTAGATGCACAACAACTTCCAGAGAATTTCACTTGGCAAATTTCACAATTAAGGCTCATTGAAAATATTATACACCAAATAACGTTCAAAAAATTATTTTAAAAAAATCTCTCTGTTTCCAATCAATCATTCCACTTCTCACACATCCTACAGGACCACAGCTAGATGCACAACAACTTCCAGAGAATTTCACTGTGGAATTAAACAATAAAGGCTCATTGAAAATATTATACACCAAATAATGATCAAATTTTTTTTTAAAAAAGATCTCTCTCTCTGTTTCAATCAATCATTCCACTTCTCACACATCCTACAGGACCACAGCTAGATGCATAACAACTTCCAGAGAATTTCACTGTGGAATTAAACAATAAAGGCTCATTGAAAATATTATACACCAAATAATGATCAAAATTTTTTTTTAAAAAGATCTCTCTCTCTGTTTCAATCAATCATTCCACTTCTCACACATCCTACAGCACCCCAGCTAGCTGCACAACAACTTCCAGAGTATTCCACTGGCAAATTTCACAATAAAGGCTCATTGAAAATATTATACACCAAATAACGTTCAAAAAATTATTTAAAAAAATCTCTCTGTTTCCAATCAATCATTCCACTTCTCACACAGGACCACAGCTAGATCCACAACAACTTCCAGAGAATTTCACTGTGGAATTTAACAATAAAGGCTCATTGAAAATATTATATACCAAAATATGTTCAAAAATTATTTTTAAAAAATCTCCTTGTTTCCAATTGATATGCTTAATTGTTTCATTCTACCTCTACCATAATAACCCCGGCTAATTATGGCGCAGCTCAACTGCTCCTCCTCACTGGACCCCTAAATCACAAAGAACTCATCATTTTCGATACAACTCAATAAAACACTAAACAGGAAACAACAACTATTAGTGCCTACCTCTACAGGTGAAATCTACTGTCTCCCACGGATCTGGGTGTTCAAAAGCTGGGGTTGCCTGCACCGCGAACAGAAAGGCCGAACTCCCTGTCTGCTAGCTGATCACCGGGGACTATGGGAGCATCCCAACTCTCTTAAATTGCATCCACTTTTCCCTCACTTGTGTCTTTTCCTTGCATCTTAGTCCCTCCCACTGTGGATGCAAGGAGAGACGCAAGGAAACCAAGCGAGGAGAGAGGAAACGAGGACATTTGTTTTAAGAGACTTGAGAAGGGCTTTCCTCTGAAGCGTCATGTGAAGCGATGTCCGTTTCTGATAACGGCGACAGCTGATCACAGCTGGATCAGCTTTCAGTCGGCTTTAACAGCTGTAGAAACTTCTGATGGAGTTTGTGTCTGCACACATGTGCACTGCGCTAATACTAATAAAGGTTCACAGTTATCACCGCTAGAGCAGCTGTTTCCTCTCTGCAGCCTGTTACCTGTTTAACAATCACCTAAATAACAACCTGCATTCTGCATTTATACTGTGTCCTGTTCAGAGGCACAGGAACCATTTCTACTCGCAGAATGCGTTTACTATTTATTGATTATTTGCATCTGTATTTTTTGATAATCCTGATAGTGAATTCATCATTCAATAACCCAGAATATGACCAACATCAAAGACTCACACTGTCTTAGACTGTATTCAGACCAAATCCCACCGCTGCAGGGTTGAGCGGAGGTGTGTGGGGCTGTGGGCGTGTTTATTTGTGCTCTAGAACTTAACTGCTGTGACACAATCAGAAAATAACATTTTATTATTTTATTGATCTAATTCACCGGCTTTCTCGCCACCAGCGCTCCCTCTCTTCATTCATTCTCCAGCTCGCTCAACCACAGCTGCTCTCTCCCTTGCTGGTGCTCTCTCTCTTTCTCTCATCTTTTGTAAAATGAGTCGGGAAGCCAACAACACAGTCTAACTCTACTTTTAATGTTATCAAACGAAGAGAGACATCCTCCCTTTGTCCTTGTAACGTCTTTGTACTCCCTCATGGCAGAGTTTACAGCTCTGATCAGTCTGATTTCCCGCTGTGATTGGTCACTGCAGCCTTCAGCCGCAGTGACGTCGGGTTGCGTTTCTCCAAAAGTTGACTCTGGCTCAACTTTCCAGCCACAGTCTGGTGCGGCGCCGCAGCGGCCAAAACACCCGCAGCCGAAACACACTTCCCCTATTCAAATGAACGGGAGGACTGGCGTTTTCGCCGCACCGCCTGATTTAGTCTGAATACGACCTTAGCTCATTCAGAAACCTCTGTCAAAGTAGGTTATTTATTTCTGTTCGCAAAACCCTTAGTCTGTGCAAGGTGTTCACCAACAAATGCAATTTACATCATGAAGGCCAGCTCCATGTCTCTTATTGTACATGTAATGATTTCAAAATTATTTCAACAAATTTTTCATCATTCTAAACAACTGTATTTTTATCAGAATTGTGACCACTGTGTAATATGTCAATCTATAGTGGGTAGAAGTACAGTTGGCATGTTGAAAATATCTTAACTCATTTTACCAGGTCAATAAAGAACATTATTCATAAATGTAGAGGGACCATATTCTTTTTGCAGCATGATTGGAGTCCACATCCTCACTGGAATTCGGTGCTGGATCCACTAAATATACCGCTTTGTTGGCTGGATGGATGAACTGTAATAACAAAATAATATTACTCAATTGTTACGAGAATCATAACTAGATCAAGACATTCTGCATGCATACTTCATGTAAGAGTAAATACTTACAAGAAACCTCCAGTGGACATTGTTTGTGTTGAAAACAGAAATGACAGCCTGGTAATTTTCTAAGTTGACCTGTAACATAATACAAAATCAAATAATGGCATAAAATAGGACTGCAAATTAAACCCCACATTAAAGTAAATCAACCCATATTAAATGTAATTTTAAAATTCCTTCAAAGAATTTATTTTTTCTTCAACAAGGTGATGAATTATCCAAATTTAACAATAGACCACCCACACCCCACCATACATAGCCATATATGCGAAATTCATAAAACTTTAACCTGACCATTTTGGCAGTTATGACCTCTGTATCCCTCCTCTAAGAAAACATGCATTACCTTTGACAAACTGTGCCAGTGGACCAGTGTTCTTTCCCCCAAACAGAATTACGCCTGCCAAGTAGTGGTTTAAAATGTATATGGTGTTCTCCATCTTGAGTTGCTTTGCAGTAAGGTGAAGTAGGCCCTCAATAACCTTAATTAGAGGATTGAGATAAACATAACAAAGTTGTAAATTATAACATGAGCAATTTGCCACTACTGAAAATTTACATCTAATGGCTTACATTGCAGTCTATGTTAGTATGACTTTTATCTGACCCTATGTATCTTACTGATTTTGGATGTTGGACAGATGACCTAAATATTCCATATTTTGCATGTCATTTTAGGTAATATGATATAGCCCTTCTTAGGGGGACCTTTAAATACAAATAATGGGTTTATGGTCAAGTTTGGAACTGTTCCAGATGTGGTATGTAATGATACATAATATGTTGTGAGGTAGCTGTCAACCACTTGATTGGAGGGCTCCCAACTGAATTAGTGCCCATGGAAAACCTATGTTATTCATGTGATAAGATACAGATGTGTAACCCCATATAAGCTATGCACCGACAGTGGTACGTTGCCCAGACCATCTTTGTACATGGAATGGACTCGATGGCCATCGTCTAATAAACGTCTTCAAAATAAGAACTTCGCCAGCTCTTCCTTTGAACGATATCATCACACATCCTTCCTTTCAGTCTACAAACGCCAGTATTTCTGCCTACAAAATTTCAGTTACTGTATGATAAATTACATAACTTAATTTTTGTAAAATTATTTATGTTAATGTTGTTAATACATTTACTTTATTTAGGAAATTCTAGTGCTCTCACGCAATATTACAGAAATGTCCTCTTTTTGTGAACTTCATACAGACAGCCCTCTCCTATACATTGTCTAAGCACTGATGTACATGCAATTATTAATGATGATGAAGATGTCATGTCCGTTGTATGTTATTTTTATGCAAACACTGATGACTGTTGTCTGTGGAGTGCCTTGTATGCCACTGCTTTATCTTACTTTCGCTTTAATTTTGTAGTATTATTAATGCAAACCTGTCAAACACTTTCATCACAGAAATATATTACTGTTTTTACATTGTAACAATTTAATAGCCAATGCATGTGGACTGGGTTACTTGAACCACTGATGATATTCCTGTCGTACATGAAGGGACCATGATATATGTGTAGTATCAATTCAAAGTTTTGACTGTAATTGAAGCACAAGATATCTTGCCTACTAGCCACCAGTGAGGTCTAAGTGAACAAAGTTCACTGTGGTGGATCACCACGGTGTTTCCACTGCTCTGGCTTGGGAGGACAGACACTACAACCTCTGTACTTTCTTTTCCACATGGATTGGAGCTGTAAGGGGAACAGAAAAATATTGTTGACACATTACTTGCATATTTAAATGGACCTTTGTGGTCATGATTGATATAATTGTTTTTTACAACAAAATAGGAGGTTAAAGGGGGCCTTCTTACCTGCTGTTCTGTTAAATCCACATTTTGCATTTGCTTTTTTGAAGAGACACCAGACTCTCTTCCACTGGGCCCTACCATGATTTCTGAATCAGTCTGTAGACAGTTTGTGTGTTTGGCACAAAGGAAACATTGTGTATAGGAATTGTTCATAAATTTAGAAGATGTGAGCCTGCGTGCAATACAGCAACTATATTATGTTTATTACATTTGTATTGCATAATTTTGTAAAGTACTTTCACTGAGTAAAAATACACTACTAACTATTTCAAAGTTTGCTTTTATTAAGTGATACCTTGGATGACAGCTCGAGGATTTCATCCTTTTCTCCTTCTGTCTTTAAATCACCAGCTGCCTCTGGAACTGCACTGCTACCATGATCATTCTGTGTCTTTTTCTGAGAAAAAAAAAAAAAATTACCACCGATCTCTCTTGTTAGAATATAGTATTTTGACCATATCACCTCAAACACGTTTAGCTATAACACAGATACATAGATTTAGAGTCGTTCAAGTCAAGTCAGTAAATAACTACTCAAATAAAAAAGTTACATAAAATGGAAATTTTAGGAGGTTTCAGCTCTGCTTACTATTTCTTGCAGAAGCCCTTGGCATTCTTCATCACATGACTTTGGGATTACACACAACCAGCTCATAAACATAGTACGGTGCAGAGTTTTTGCTTGTCTTCATGATCAGTACTCCGTCTGTACCACAGAAGAACTCCTTTAGGGTGCATAAACACTTTTTGAAGCACCTCATTTGGTGCATGGGTTTTCTCATCAAGCATCTTCTGAGGGCTAAGCAGTTCATTGTCATGTCTCCGGTTCTTCTTCCGTGCCTCCTACCATATTGTTTTTAAAACGCTTGGCTTTGGTGCCTCGTCCCTACAGCCAGATTCCACAACATCGTCCTCTAAAGCATTTAAATTTTGTAAATACAGTGCTCTCGGTAACTTGGACTGGAGGTTTTCGCTTGTGGTTGTCCTGTCATTAGCTCTGTGATGGCCGCACTTGCAGCCACACAGCCGTTTTGAAGTTTGTATCCCAGCTGGCACTCACACTTTGGTTTCTTTTACATTTGTAGTTAATTCTTTCCTCAGTTAGCTAATTTAATTACATTTCACATTACATACAAATAAATAACAACACACTGGATTTTGTTTCATACATCATACTCATTTTATTTTACAGTTTGGCAGTACATTAGTTCTATTTGTAGCGAGCACATTTAGTTAACTTTTGTACAGTCATTAGTTTAAGTTCTAATTTTCCTCTTTTTTTTTTGAGTTACCAGTGTTGCTGCTCCTGGAGGACATCTGGTCAGGCCTGGGCAAAGGATGTGCACCAGATCATGGAATGGTTAAATACAGGAAGTGGCCAATTGAGTCATACCAAGTCCTGCCACCTCATAGGGGGGGAACTGTTTATTTCAAGTTTAGTCATATTGTTTGTTTCTCTTTATTGAATGTTTAGTTGGGTATTTTTGGTTTAGTTGAGTTAACCTGTGTTGGGGGGAATTCTGTTGTTTATTGCTTAGTTGATAGTGGTTGTCATTTGTTACTTACCCCTCTTATGTTATGGTCTGATCAGCCAGTATATATGTTCCCCTTTGTGTTCATTTTGGAAGATCTGTTAGTAGGGTTAAGTTCACTTTTGTTGAGTTCTGTTTATTTGACCTCTTTTATGGGCCTTGAACTTTATTTACATAGTTTGTTATTTGTACCTTTTGTTTGCATTTTTGGGTAAAATAAAAACCCTCTTTTTTGAAACCACCTGAGTCTCCTTTGTCTGCCAGCTCGGTCCCTTACAAGCTCTTACAGGTCTTCTTTGAAGTTCCTTGCTATTGTGACAACACTCCTCTCCGTAGAACTCCACAGTTGCCTTCAACTCTTTTTCATCCTCAATGTTGACTTCCACGGTCACAGGGCAATCATAAAAGCGACAGTACCCCTAACATGAGAAATCACGTGTGTGGTGTTGACTGCCAGCTGTCTTCAATCTGTGTCTTTTGAAGCCAAAGGAGCAATAAGGGAAAGTACTTCATATACCTTTGGCAATTACATTTGTCCATCATAAAACTTTGAATCCCTTCCTTCCCCTTCTAATTTTCAGTCTCTTCCAGTCTTTCTGATCAATGAAAAAAAACGTTTCTTCCTCTGGTAATTTTTGTGTGAAATACTCTGATTTGTGGGGAGGCGACATAGATAATGACTTGGCCTTCAGAGGAAATACAGCCATATATTAAACATCAGATAGGAAAATAATATAGTATAATTATTTTAACTCAGTACAGACTATCTAAGGTACATTGCAACAAGAACTATGATCTTTTTCAAAGTATCCACTGGCAATTTTGTTAAAAGTAAATATCCCATATGAATTACAATTGTTTCAAAACTAAACATCAATTTGATCTGATGCAAGACACCATTTACCTTTTGGCTGTCGTAGGCTTTTTTAAGCCTGTATCTGTTGTTATATGTATTTGAAATTCCAAATACACTGCAGACATCTACCCAAAACCCAATTTTCAGAGAAGCAGACCCAATTTCCTGTTGCTCTCTGTAGGTCTTGTGAAGTTCTTGAACATTTTCCGCTATTTCTTCATCAGTGATTACTTTTCTTTCCCTATAGGATGTAAAGTAATGTACTGTAATTTCAAAGTCTGACTAGGACTGTTCTGATAAATATATCATGATTATAATAAGTAAAAAAAAAAAAAGAGTAATGGTAATTATATGTACAATATACTCACCTTCCCAAATATTAGTGTGAACTTTGGAAAAATAATGCATGAGTGAGGGGAGATTAAATAAATAGTTTAGTTCTTTCTATATTACAAATGCTGGATTGAAATACATATCTAAATAAGGCATATTTTTGGATGACAAACGTAAAGAGGGTATATGCAGTGAAGGCCTCTGAATTTAGGCATTTATTTACATACACTCAGACATACAATTACTCCAGGCATGAGTGATAACACACATAAGTTACGCACAAACACACACACACACACACACATGGAAATCTGTGACCTCACACTATTGAAAAATCTATTAAGAATAGAAAGGTGATTAACCATGTAAAGCACAAACACATGTTTGGTGCATGACAGTTAAGCCATAACAGTCCTGCCAAAGGATATCACGTAGTGAGAGTGAGATTGCGGGTATGTTGTCACATTTAAGTATTTATGATATTCAATACCTCAGAAATTACCGAATTTAGCCGAGGGTCAAATTACTGAAATCGTGTGCTTTAATGTTTTGTGGGCTGAAAACATGTATACAGACAGCCCTTCATGGATTAATAAAATGCTGACCCAAAATTAGATTCTGAAGTCACTGTAACTATATAGAATTGTCAGCAAAAACCGCAATACGTAACAGTAACGACTTGCACCCATCCCTCGTTAGAGTCATAGACTGTAAAAAATATAGATGTAGTCAACGTGACGTCACCCATGGGTTTGTGAACTGCCATTTGGAAGCCTCGAGTTTAGCGATTTGACCATTGCCATGTTTGATTTTGGAGCCAGAAGTGGCCATTCTTGGCCTTTCTCAATCTGCGTTCTTCGTGCTTGTGTTCTTGTGAAACATCATCAGTCGCAGCCCAAGAAATGTCCCAATACACAAGTTCGCATTTCGCCAAGAATGGTTAACATGTTCTTGACACGCCCCTATTACCGAGGATGCATCAGTTGTTAACTTGTGTGAACTTGTCAACACAAATATCCCAGCATTCCTTTCAGCATTCAAGAGCGGCAAGAAAGCAGTAGAGAGAGAGAGGCGAACAGCGGTAAATTTAAATTCTGATAAATTTTGAGGCGAGAAATCAACTGTACACATTTCAAATATCGACAGTTTTACAAAATTTGATGGCGAATCGAAAATTTGCTCAAACGTTTTCGGAGTTGAGAAGCTACACAAACTGGCTTGCCAGCCGGCTAGTCTGCTCACTGACCCGTCTTGTTTCATTTTCCTCCTTACCCCGAGTCAAGACCATAATGGCAGAAGAAAGCCAGGCCCACAACTGTAAGATATATTTAATTTTAATAATAATTTGTAATTAATTTTCAATTTTGGCAACACTGTTACTCTGTCATTACACTCATTTTTGAGAAAATGTACTGGTAAACAGTACTACTACCGCTGTTATTATATTATAATGAGGGTCTTGTTTCGTTTCGAGCAGCAAACCGGTCACCGGTCGGAGGAATTCCTCCAAAAACGGATGGGAGTGAGTATGCCTTTTGTGTTTTTGCAAGCCAGTGGTGGTGGTTGATTAGTGTGTTTAGTTGTGTCAAAGTTGCCAGCCCCTTAGAAAATTTTGATGCATCAAAAAAGAAAGAAACAAATGGATACTATAAAGTTCAGAAAGAAAATATTATAAAACTAGGAATCAAAGAAGTTGTGTAAATTGTAATCTGGTTAATATATATGACTTAAAGTGGGCTGTAGTGCAATATCAAACGGTGCAAAGCACTAGTGACAGGCAAAAGAAATAGCACATGTGACAATTATGATGTAGTTATCAACTTAAACACCGTTGCTAATACTACTACTAACATTAACAATAATAACTTATTTGTAGAACTCACTCGACTGTTCCCTGCATACATGTACTGCCCTGCACACCAAAGTGCAATACTGCCTTTATACTAAATTTCTGCATTGTTATACCATAACTACATCATAATCAATAGTCTCCCTCAGCTTGTGTGTTATTCACAGTAATATGATGTTTAAGTTGTCTCTTTTTTTTTTTTTTGCTTTGTCCAGAGTATTTGTGAACAAGTCAGGCTTGGCTATCACAGCCAAACAGGCCATGAAAAAATGGAACAATCTCAAGAAGAAATACAAGGTAATCTGCCACTGTATTTGCTTTTCAATATGCAACTATTTTGACTAGTGGAGAAAATGTATTATACAGATGCACTGGGCAAGGACAAATAACTTATTAATCAGTAGTTATGTGCTAAAATTGTAAACTAAACTACATATATACTAACTACTGTTATTCATCAGCTCAAAAAAGTCAAGCTGGAAACAAATATTCATTCATTAATATGTTATTTTTAGGAACTCAGGGATCCTCCGACAGGGAAAGGGGTGGAGGCGGGTGGATTGACTGCTGCCACCTGGGAAGCAGGAAAAAAAACAAACAACAGAAGTAGTATGAAAGGGGACTGTCATTACTTTATTATTATAAATAGACATTGCATTGTTAGTGTACAATTGTGAAGTAATCAGCTGAGTTTAGCAAATTGTACAACATCAATTGTTTTGGGCCATAAATTTTGTTATTTGGAGGACTGCAGGTGGCCTCTGTGCTGGGGGTATTGTGCAATACCAGGAAGAACGCACCGTCTCAAACTGTCAACAGAGCTGTCTGTGTGCTCGTGGCCTTGCGAGTTCATTCTTCCAAGAACGACTAGCAAGAACATTCTCTCCAAGGGCACAAGTCCATTCTTTGCGTTCTTGGATTTGAGAAAGGATATTTGGAAGAGAGGGTGGCGCTGCTATCTTGGTTGGCACGGTGCATTTACAATCTATGGCTAACAGTAATAATGCTAATGCTAATTTCCGCTAGCGCAAAACAGGCCATTAAAACAAAATGTACTTAATAAAAAAATTGAATATCCGACTCCTTAAAGGATATTTAATCACAACCAAACGCTGGACAAGACTTTTTAGGCGACAAAATGTTACAATTAACTTTCATGAACTGAAAACACACTGTGAAATAGCAGCAGCTACACCTATATTCTGTGAATAAGGTTACACCATGGTTAAGTTACATAATCAAAGTTGTTACCGTGGTGGCAACTTGTTAATCACAATGTAGCCACGCCCTAATGCATATGATGGTTTGTCGTCTATTTTACTTTTAAATGGGGACATAATTTACAAAATGAACACCATGATGCATTGAAAAAGACTTGACACTAGCGACTGTGACCATTTACTCATTAGAAAAGTGTTTACTGAGGTAATAAATCAAGTGAGAAGTAGGGTCATTTTCTCATGGACTTCTATACAATCGGACTTCTTTTTGCAGCCAGTGGAGTCGCACCCTGCTGGCCATCAGAAACAATGCAAGTATAAGGCACTTATGCAATGGCTTCACTTTTCAAACCGGGACCTACCCGCTTGGTGAGATTGCATTTTGAAGTTGAGAGTGGCATGCCAAAATGCAGCAGAAAGCAAAACATACTTAACAGAGGTTTCTGTAATTTTGGAGTTTTATTTCGGTAACACACCGCCAATTAAAGTTGAAAACACAAGTGTTCAATGCACTGTACCATGGTGGACCAGGTCGAAGCAACGCGAACCACTGTCCTTACAACAAACTCGCAGCGCTTCAATTAAGACGGTCTTGACTGTGTAAATCTCTCTTTAGAGGAAAAAACTGAACTGAAAAGCAACCTAACGGGCCGAATTTTACCATTAAGCAACATGTAATTGGCCCCCATTTTAATATGTTAATTTGTTATTTCCAACTATATTTTTTGAAAGAAAAAAACAGACCCATTAGTAGATGCATTATAAACGCGTCGTGCACCTGAGCTTTAACGTATTTAAAAACATGTAGGCAATTTTTAACTTCTTTCATCTTAGGCCCGTAAAGGGTGGCGTAAAGTGAATCACCAAGGTAGAAAAATATGTATATATGTATTAAATATGTATTTGAATGGTTTGGATATTTGAACCATAATTGCAAACTGTTAGCTAGCTGATGAAGTCTATGCTAGTTATGAAGGAATACTCACCCTTGCTGTTTCTTTGACCTGTTGACCATATCAGCAGTCTTTGCAAAACCTCACAAAACACTAATCCACAATTAACCATTAACAAATCTGTAGTACGTCCAATAAATTGGCAACCAGATGTATTTTACAACTTCTTCTCGATCAAGTATTCTTATGATTTGGAGTGAAAGTCAAGCGGCAACCTCTGGGGCTGTAAAGTGAAGCCAATGCGGAAGGGCCAAAAACTGCAGTTCTTTGAATGGCCACTTGAGGCTGGCTCCAAAAGCAAGTCAATCCCCATAGACCCCCATGTTAAAATGCCCAACTTTACAGCAGAAATAAACATGTTTACAGCCTGGTACAAAAAACGGTTTAGGTCTCTATAGCTAATTTCCCCTTTCATGACAACTGTACGGGTGGTGATTTTTTTTTTATAACTCACCCGTTTAAATTTTATTAAGCTGTAAAGTTATGCATAATGAAAGACATGGCTGCTTTGAGTGACAGGTCCGCCAGCCGCTAAGTGGCATGTTTCAGCCATTCGGCCCGCCTCTTTGCCCATTTTTGATTGGCTGGGAGTTAGGCAGCGTCACGCACTGCCAAGATGGCGATGGCTAGATCGGCTCACTTTGAGCTTCAAAAATGCTCTTCAGAAACTAACAGGTGACGTCACAGTAACATACACCCTCTAGCGTTTGGAGTGAACCTTACCGTGCTCTGCCAGTTCAGGAGGGAGTTGGGCAACATTAATACAATTTTTTTTTAATTGTTTTCAATCTGATATTTGTAGTTGCTGCATGATATTATATATTTGTGTGAACTTTCAAATATGCACCCTTCTGTTTTTATTGATATATTTTTTATTTATCATTATTATTGTGAAATTTGCCAGTGAAATGCTCTGGAAATTGTTGTGAAGCTAGCTTGGGTCCTGTAGAATGTGTGAGAAGTGGAATGATTGGTTGGAAACAGAGAGATTTATTTTTATAATTTTTTGAACATATTTTGGTGTATAATATTTTCAATGAGCCTTTACTGTGAAATTTGCCAGTGAAATGCTCTGGAAGTTGTTGTGCAGATAGCTGGGGTGCTGTAGGATGTGTGAGAAGTGGAAAGATTGATTGGAAACAGAGAGATTTTTTTAAATAATTTTTTAAACATATTTTGGTGTGTAATATTTTCAATGAGCCTTTATTGTTTAATTCCACAATGAAATGCTGTGGAAGTTGTTGTGCAGCTAGCTGGGGGTCCAGTAGGATGTGTGAGAAGTGGAATGATTGATTGGAAACAGACAGTTTCCTTTTCATAGTATGCTGAATATGAGACATTGTTAATGTGTATAAGTGAAGTCAAGACTCTGTAGATTCTAATCCCACAGTGAATTCTCCCGAGTCATAACCTCCTTAATGAAAAAGTGAAATAAATAGTGCATTTTTTCAATTCACTGTTTCAATCAAACTGTAATGTACGTTTATTGCACGCGCAGAATGATTATCTCATTATGTCTGCCAGGGAAAGTACAACTGTCTCCTCCTGTTCATTGTTGAGCCTCCTGGCGTATTCCCAAACCAGGTGTCCATCGGTCCTTTACATCTCCTCTTGGCTCGTCTTTTTGATCCGTTGGCCGCCTTTCCGCTGACTCATACGCTGCGTGGGTATGTTCAGCCTTCCTTTGACGGATGCGTTTTTCCTGCAACACCCGCATTCATCATACGTCGACACTGTCTCCTTGATGTTGCGATTATAATTCACTTAAATCGTTTTCACAATTATCGCCTCTTGGATTATGTTCGCTATCGGTTATTGTGAATGAATGAAGCGCTGTTGCTTTGAGGGTGGATGGACGAGACGCATCGTTTATTGAAGGCTAATACAAGATCGGATATTTTGGAGCACTGTAAAAACTGTTACTTAGATCTAACTAAAAAAAATATGAGGCAACATTTTCCAAGCACTTTTTGCTAGTTTAGTGAACTTCGTGTTTTTTTAAGATGAGCAAACTCTGTGATAAAATTTTAGCATAAAGTAAAATTTTTAAGTAGTCTTCAAAAAAAAAACCCCAAGAAATTGAGTTCAACCATTGTAAAAATAGACAGCATTTTAACTACATCCAACTTCATTAAATTAAGTGCTATTTTTTAAAAAAACTTATTTTTAAAAAATATTTACGAATGCTTCCTCTCTGATATCAAAGCACAATCTACTTAAAATAATTAGCTATCATTGACATAAATTTATCAAAGAAAGAGTGGTATTATTTTACAACATTTATTGAGCTGCCAATACAACCACATGGCCCACATAATCCCATTCATCAAGGTCATGAAAAAGGAATAACATTATTGCACAGAAACAACTGTCCAGGCCAGGCACTTGTTTTGGAGCCAGTCAACAAAAAGTCCTTTAAAGGCTTTCAATGTTTTGAAAGAAAAGTGGAGATTCATACACATCATTCTGTAGAAATCACACTAATCAGGCTCAGAATAATATTTGGCGTTCTTAAACTGAAGAACATATTTCACTGTGCAGGCCAGACATTTGTTTTGGGCCCGGTTCCACAAAAGGGCCTTGAAAGGCCAACAAAGTGTTGAAGGAAACTGGAGATTCAGGTACATCAATCTGAAGAATCACACTCAGACTCAGAAAAATATAACATTATTGAACAACAACAATAAAACAGCCAGTATGGCGTGTGAGGTCAACAATCACTTTTGACTGTCTATGCTAGAAGATGTTTTTGAGGCTCATGAACCTGGGGGATGGTTTTGGGCGGTTTTGAGTGTCAAGTCCAACAAACAGTCTTTGAAACACCTCAAAGGTTTTGTGAAGTCTCGCTGGGTAATGACGATTCATCCTCTGGCCAGATTGTCGAGAGATTTCAGCACAGGGATTCCCTCGATTATGATTTCCACTGCATCTGGCTCATGGCAAATGTAGATCCTCACACTGTGTGTTTTCAGGTCTTCATGTGCACTGGTCTCTGCTATTCCCTGTGCAACAAACAACAGAAATTAAGAAATTGTTTCATACAAGTAAAGAGAAGTTATGAGTTTCGAATCAGATGCTGATAGATAGAGAGCTCTAGATGGATAACAGTGTTTCCCGTGGCACTTTATTTTTAAGCTGCCTAACAACACACACCTCCCGCCTTAACTACGTAAAAATTTAGAAAAGAATGCTCCCATATATTGGTGCAATGGAACAGCGTTACCTTCTATTAGGGCTGTAGCAGATGACGGATGACCCACTGGCCTATACTGACCCCCAGGCCTAAGTATCAGGGAATTTTTGACAGTGTCTTCTTACTACATTTTTAAACTAAAATGTTAAACAAGTAACAAACTCTTTTTTTTTAATAGTAACATCAGTGCTACTAGATGTCCTGCATATTTCTCAACAGTTTGACACAAAAACATGTACCGCATAAAGCTCTAAAACCTTTACATTACTCTAAGTGATATAAATGCTTACCTAATGTGTAGTCATTGACACACAGAACTTAGTTGGGGAGGTTGAATTGGTCCTCTGCGTTGATCTGAATGTCTCCTGAAGAAGCAACACAAATGAAAGAACTCAAGATGACCATATGAAATTTTCCTCCAAAAATTTACACTTTGTAAAAATTCATCCCAGTCACAGTCATTAAAATGATAGTTATTATTATCATAAGTTATTTGACATAACATAACCGGAACTCATACCTAATCAGTGTATAACCTGCAGCAGGCAGCACTCAGCACTGTAGGAGCAGAGCGGGAACACAGAAGAAAAGCGATGCACTGTGGAGCATGGGGACAGAAACACAGCAAAAAAAAACAAAACATTTTATCCACCTGACATCAATCCCACGCAGGTGTGTGTGTGTGTGTGTGTGTGTGTGTGTACGCGCGCGCGCGCGGAATGTGTGTAAGACGCTGTGCCGGGGCTGAGCCCCGGAGAGCCCCTAACCCAGGGGTCTCAAACTCAAATTACCTGGTGGCCACTGGAGGCAGAGTCTGGGTGAGGCTGGACCGCATCAGGTATTCCACAAAAAAGCTTAGCAGGTACAGGCTAGGATAGCAGGTGCAAAAAAGGCGACTACTACCGGGTTGTTCATTACCCGCCGTGCTTTTGTTGTTGTAAACGTCGCCATAGAAACAAGTGAAACAAATGGCATCATAAAGAAATATCTTTATAATGTTTATTGTGCAAGGCATTTACTATGGAGTAAAATGTTTTGAGGAATAAATCTCTTTCCGCAAATGATTCAGTACATTCCATTCACCCAAAAGATTTTTTCGAATAATTTGTCCGTGAATGTCACATCATTGCAGAGCAAACGTGGAGAACATGAAGCCGGGACAGTGGGACACCATTATCCCATGGTTTGCACATCCATGGCTGCAAACCATGGGATGCAGCCATGGAGGCGTTATTTATTGGCTTTTATTTTCTATAACTCCATGGATGCAGCGAGCGCTGCGAGGCTAGCGGCGTTGTCAAATCAAATATGACGTATGGCACAGCAGCATCAGCTGTACGGTGTTTTGTTACACTCTGTATTTATGATCTCTGTCGGATAAACATAAGTGTGTTCATGAAAACGTATATATTAACTTTTAATTCACTTCACAACGTGGCATTATGTAACAGAAATATACACATACATTATTATCTGCCAGACTTATAAAGACGCAGATACACCTGATTCTGTTTTTTTTAATGTCACACACTGTGGAATCACATGCACGAGCCTCATTTGCTGTCACAGTGAGCCAAAAATTGATGTAAAGGTCTTTAAACCTCCGTTTGCACGTCAACAGTTGTGTCCATTCCGCTCATCAGACCTCAGTGAGAATTACGCACAGGCTCTCCAACAGCTGATCATTACGCACGGCTGCTGTGGATATTTGAAACGACTTTACCCCTAATTCATCATATTTTTCTGCAAACCGTCACCACTGTAAAGTGTCACTCATTATTATAGAACATCAGAAGAATGATAAATGATTTATTGATAGAGCTCGTGTTGAAACGGACTTTACAAAATGCTTCAAAACAAAATGAAGTGATCGTTAACAGAGAGATGATGCTGAAATAAACAGAATGATGCTTTAATAATTCACCTTTGAATTTTACTGAAAGCTGTGTAGCAGAAATAACGACACAATCTAGCGTGAGGTGCGCACATTCTCAGCGCACATTCTTCCTGTAGAAATAGCATTGTTGTTGTGAAACAGCCATATACCCCTGTGATTGGCAGGTTCGTTCAGCCCCAGCTTGTGCAATAAAGGGACCTTACACACAACACAGTAAAGTGTCATTCATATAAAACTCGCGGGCTGCACTAACATTAAACTTTCATATCAAGGTGGGGGCCACAAAATATAATAATGGACATCATGGTCATCATGTGGAAGGGAGAGTTCTGTAAAGCTTTGTCTAGGTCTGTTAGAAGGAATCTGTAAACAACTAAAGGTGCCTCCCAAGGGCATCAAGGTCGTCAATATATACTAGTGACTTTCCTTTGTCTTGTCAGAATTCTCCACGGAGACTCTGCAGACTCTCCGTGTCTGCAACATATGTTCTGTTTGAATTAAAGAGACGCTTGACTTCAACCAACCTCAGTCTATTGATAATTTATCCATCAAATTTGGCCGGATTCCTGGATGTGCTTCTCGGCAATCTTTCCAAGCCGGGGCGGAGTAGAGTGCACGACATAGGTTACAAAATCCTTTTCCTGCTACGTTCAGAGATAAAGGCGCTTGCGGGCTGGAGAAGGTCGGGAGCCCCACGGATTCCTTTGTGAGTTGAGAAGTTTGTCTCTTTAATCAACAATTGAGTTGTGTAAAAGGCCTGAATTTGTAAGCCCAGCATCTAGCTATGTGGGAGAGAGTTTTGTGGTGATTTTTTACGGCTGTGTAAGACTGGCAACGCTTGGGAGAGTGCAGGGAGAAGAGGTGCGTCTACCTAGGTTAAAAGTGTGAGACAGGTTAACCTAAAAAGACATTTATATATATATATATATATAAAAGGGCGGAAATAAGTAGTAGCTTACATTAAAATAAGATAAATAAGACAAAGCAATAAAAATAGAAGAGGAGTAGCTTACATTAAAACAAAACAAATAACAAAAAACAAATAAAAAATAAAATTAAAACAAAAAAAAACTACAAAATTTTTCTTTTATATCAAACGTAGGTTGGGATCTTGTTATAGAAGGTAGTTATTAACAGTGTCTTAGTGAAATAACCAGACAAGGGTAACCTTACGGTGTCAACAAATTGTCTGGAGACTGGAAACCTAACGGTGACAACAAAAGTCTACATTTCACTGATCGGACCAGTTGCTCGGGTGAATTCCGTACAAACTGGTTGGCTGTTAAGGGGAAATAGTGAGATAAAGGCACTTCAACCAAAAAAAGAAAAAAAAGTGTGTGTGTGCAGAGGGCAAAAGAAACTTTTGTCTATAGCCCAAGTTAAACAACAAGATGAT
Organism: Thunnus maccoyii; assembly: GCF_910596095.1. NCBI lineage: Eukaryota > Metazoa > Chordata > Actinopteri > Scombriformes > Scombridae > Thunnus > Thunnus maccoyii. Next base: position 19,827,527 of record NC_056538.1, read on the forward strand.
GATGGAACTAATACTGTGGCAAGCTCTGTTGTCTTGCACTCTGTTGTTGTTGAACAGGTGAAGGTAACCGCTCCGATCCCCGACCTCGCGTCATCCTCGCCTCCGACCACACAGCCTTCTCCGCCACCGTAAGGAGCCGCAGCTTCGGAACAGATAAGTGGACTTACAGATGGCATAACAGATTGAGCCTGAATAGCCCTGTATCACAAAGAATTCAGCTCAATGCGCGATATGAGTTGCAGTTAACATCCTGCTTTCGGAGGGGTTTGAAACCGGAGATTGCAAATTGGATCAAAGAGCATCTGGTTGGATGGGAAGGAGAGGAGAGAAGGGTTATTCTTGCTGAAACACGCTGAAAAAGTTCTGGAAAATAGACTCAAGAAAAACAAAAAAAGTAGAGGTGTTTTATAATGACAGTGATAGCGATGATGGTTGCTTTTTCTCTTCTGAGTCCCGCAGGAGGGAAATTGTTTGTTATCGCTGTGGGAAAAGGGACCACATCGCCAGAGAATGCAGAAGTCCCATGCCAGCTGCGGACAACGGGCGGAGCGGAGGTCAAGGCAGTGGACGGGGCAGAGGAAGACACGGGGGCCGCGGAGGCGGCAGGAGAGAAAAAGGAGGACCTGATGATAGAGAGAAGGACAGAGAGCAGGACTTTTGACTAGCTTCCCCCACAGAATCAGGTCATGCAATCACACACACACACACACACACACACACACACACACACACACACACACAATACAGAAAACAAAAATTAAAGATGATGACTATGATTCTGAGGAAGGGGAGGGATCAGATTTTTCATCACAAGGAGCGGCTAGTATAACTAGGCCAAGTAATAAAGTTCAAGGGGAGGGTGACCTGTGTGTTTACACACTCAAATTTAGAAGCAGGGCCAGACCCTGCCTATGAGGAAACTTTTTTCCGATATCCCAATTACCGACTGACTTTGACCTCACTGTACTGGGATAAATTGGGAAATGTGGGGGTCGCAGTAAAAGGGGATGAGCAACTGGACAGAGTGTACAGAGGTCATTCCCTGCCCCATATTGGTCTTGCTAATGCCCCTAGGACGCACTGGACGGACGTTGGTGCATTAGTGGAGTTGGGGGAGATGGCCTTAAAGGGTTGGGTGCAGAATGAGTCAGGTGGGGACAGTGTGTTTTTCCACCAGAGACACGGTCTGTACAAGAAGGCGCTGAATTGGGTAACAGTGGGAGCAGCCACAACTCATTTGCAGCCCTCTTTGTGAACATTGCAGGACAAAGTGTGTTTGTTGACAGAGGAGCAGGAAAAAGAGTTAGAAGAGTTGCCTTCTGAACTGTGGAGTACAGGGAAAGATGGTGATATCGGGTTGTTACGTACTGCCACACCTGTTACCATTAAACCTAAAAGCTCTTATAGACCATTTGTCAAACAATATCCTTTGAAACCGGAAGCTGAGGAAGGTATTTCAGAAGTGATAGACAGTTTGATAAAACAAGGGGTTTTGGTTGATTGTCCTGACTCACCTTGCAACACACCAATTCTGCCTGTGAAAAAACCTACATCCGGGTGGCAGTTAGTAAATGATTTAGCTGTGAACCGAGCTGTGATTCGTACCAGATCCCTACACTCTTTTGAACAACATAAAACCCACTAATGTCTGGTATTCAGTGATTGATTTGGCAAACGCATTTTTTACCATTCCTTTGAGCCCTGAGTCACAGTTTTGGTTTGCGTTTACTTTCAAACACAGACGATTGACATATACAAGGCTTCCTAAAGGGTTTCAAGATAGCCCTATTATTTTTTTCACAAGAAATTAAAAAGTGCATTGATCTTTTTAAACCTCCTGAAGATGAGTCTCAGATTTTGACTTATGTTGATGATATTCTTGTGACTTCTAGTTCGCAGCAAAAGTGCAAAAACATGACTTTGGCCTTGTTGAAATATCTAGCTGCAGCTGGTGTTAAAGTCTCTAAGTCTAAACTCCAGCTGTGAAGTCAGGAGGTGAAATGTTTGGGCTACACACTAACTCCTGCAGGCCGTGTGTTGGATGAACAGAGAAAAACAACTATTCTGCAGTTACCACAGCCTACAACAAAGTGAGAGATGATGTCTTTTCTCTGCACTTGCAACTTCTGCAGATTATGGATTGCTAATTATGCCGAAATTGCACAACCATTACAGAATATGATTTATGGTAAAGCAATAGCTGCGTCAGATAACGTGGTGTGGACTGAGGAGGGCGAACAGGCTTTCACAAAGTTAAAGCAGTTGATAGCTTCCTCATCTGTACTTGCCTTACCCAACATGAAAAAAGATTTCATACAAACAGTGGATTGCAAAAATGGTTTTATGACATCTGTCCTGTTACAAGAGTATGGGGATAAATTAAGACCTGTTGCTTTCTATTCCTTCAGATTTGACCCAGTAAGCAGAGCCCTGCCCGGATGTCTGCAGGCGGTGGTGGCAGCGGCTATGGCAGTGCAGACCTCAGCTGCCTTAGTTTTGTTTAGGCCACTGACTCTTAGAGTGCTACATGCTGTCTCTTTGCTATTGCTGGAGCACAAACATTCACACATGTCACCAGCAAGACACTTGTCTTGCATATCCACATTGTTAGGCCAGCCAAATTTGACCATTGAGAGATGTACGGCTTTGAATCCAGCTACGCTTCTCCCAACACCTGTAGAGGGGATTCCTCATGATTGTGTGGCAATTACCGATGAATTAACCCTACCTCACGCTGATTTAATTGACACACCTTTGCCTGATGCAGACATTGTGATGTTTGTAGATGGTTCTGCAAGCAAACATGTAGATGGGACTAACAGAGTTGGTTATGCTGTCGTTACACTGCATAAAGTTTTAGAGTCTGTCAGCAGCGTGCAGGTTAGGGAAAGATAAGAAGGTCACAATCTGGTCAGACAGCCAGCACGCCTTCTCCACTTTGTTTACCTTTGCACAGCAGTGGAGGAATCGAGGAATGATAACATCCACAGGTCGGCCAGTAACACATAAGGATCTATTGTTGAAGTTACTTGATGAAATACAGCTGCCTGCCAAGGTCGCTGTCTGTAAGTGTGTGACACATACAAACAATACAGACAGTGTGTCTCGTGGGAACAGGCTGGCAGACGAAGCAGCGAAAAAAGCAGCCTGCGAGTGTGTGTGTGTCTCTGTACAGATTGATGAAGCTCAAGTAACCATTGACTTTTTAATGGACATGCAAATGAGCTCTCCTAAACAGGAAAAACAGTTTTGGAAGACTAAGGGGGTTAGTTAAGACGCAGATGGTCTTTACATCTGACCTGCAGGTAAACCAATTTTACAAGTCTCTTTATTGCTATGCAGCTATGACGAGCCATGGGGTTACTCATGTCTCATTAGGGGGGATGGTGAGATGGTGAGATTAGTTGAATAAACGTATACAGCATATGGATTGGGGAACTATTTCAAAAAATATTGTTCAGAATGTTTGATTTATGCCAAAAATAATCCTCAGGGAAATTATAAGGTTAAATCAGGCTCTTTTCCAGAACCTGGGTATCCTTTCCAGTACATTGGATTTTATCAAGTTGACTAGATGTGAAGGGAAAAAATATGCATTAGTGATTGTGGATAAGTTTTCAAAATGGGTTGAAATATTTCCTGTAGGAAATCCAGACGTTATAGCAGTTGCAAAGGCTTTGTGTAGACACATTGTACCATCTTTTGGGATACCAGAAAAGATTTATTGTGATAATGGGACACATTTTGTAAATACAGTGATTACTAAAATGTCACAAAGTCTTGGGATACAGGTTAAATACCACTGTGCCTATCATCCACAATTAGCAGGCTTAGTGGAGAGGACAAATCAGACTATTAAAAGTAAACTGAGAAAAGCAATGGCAGAGACGGGGAAAAACTGTTTACCTTTGGTCTTAACAGCAATGCACATTACACCCACAAAAGATGGTTTGTCACCCTTCGAGGTCTTATTTGGTAGAAGTTACCAAATTCCTGAACTACGACATACACCAGCTCAGGAAGCTGAGGACAGTCTAACTGACTACATGAGAAAAACCTTATGTCAAAGACAGTTGCGTGCAAATGTTTTACCACCATATTTGTTTGATGTTATTCCAGAACCAGAATCAGATCTCAAGCCGGGTGACCTGGTCCTGAGTGTTCCGGAGGAAAAAGTGGACTGAGCCACGGTGGGAGGGGCCTTATACCGTGCTACTGACCACTCCAACAGCAGTTCGAGTTGAGGGCCGAACCACGTGGGTACATAAGACACATTGTAAACGGGTGCCACCGGTGAGTGAGTAGTGAGTCCGTACTGCCTTCTCAGCCACTCCTCAGGTGACCTGTAAGTCCGGCTACACAGGGGGCACAGTGCAGATAGAGGTGCAGTGTCGTCTCAAACCAGTGAAGAATTCGGTGTGTTTCCAAAGTGGGCCCTGAGTATTTAGGAGCTGAAGGGCTGTTGGGCTGCTGCTGCCACTTCGTGGACTTGAGGAATATTGAAGTCATGGCGTCCCAGAGGAGCAGACAACCTCCATCACCGGCACAGGAGACTCCAGCAACCATATCCTTCCTACAGTGGTGGTATTATTGGTTACTGTGTAAAAGAGTGATGACTGTTATGCTCTGTGTGACTGTTTTGATGATACCAATTTGCATAGGGTTCTTGCCTACTATCCGTCCTTATCTACAATTGTCCAGAGGAGCCCGGTCTATGGAAGATGATGTCATCAGCCACACTCAAGATGTTTGGCTGGGAAGGATCTCTGCAGGGAAATCACATTCCACCATGTACACACTTAACTTTTGGTATTCATATGCCAAGTATGTTGCTGCAACCAAGTTGCACTCTTTATGTAATCATATTAGTGATGTTGATAAAAATATACATGAATCCATTGGAAAATAAACTATAGGAGGGTTCACGTTACAGTATTGTAAGTATTGAGGATCAATGTGCACTGAATCCAATTTAATTTGCTCCTAATATATAGGCAAGTATAATGTTACACTAATAATAAACTAGCTCTATGCTGATAATACATAGCTTGCATTCATGTAGTGCTTTTATATACAATGTAGAACAGTACTCTGGAATATAATAATGGTGATCCTTTAATAAAAGCAGGAGGGAGAGAGGTGGAAACAGACTCATTTCAACACTAAACTATCATCAGCATTTGTTGCACCTCTATTGACTAACAGCCTATAAGCACCCAGATACCTCCTCATAATCAGTAAACAAGTTTGCCAAAGCGCAAAACTGTACATAGGTGGTGAAAAAGATTCACAAATATATTTCAACACATACAATAACCTATTACAGGTCAATAACTGAGGGATCTTGTTCTGCTGGTCTCCTCTTCTACCCATAGTTTGTCATCTTCTGGTGTCCTGTAAGAAATTACCAGAATTACCAAAATTGACAGTAAACATAAGACATGTAAAATTATCACATGACTTTTTTGTGTTATTTGTCATTACAGGCGTGCTCGATACCTGGCCTACAGAAGCTTTCCTGGTGCTGGGGATACCTGGGCAAGCACAACGGGGTTGTCATACCCTCCTGTGTTGTGCTCTGTATTCATCAGGAGTACCCTGATGACAGAGTACCCTGATGAAGATGAGGAGTACACAGGATTTAAATCTCCCATTTAAAATATATTAAAAAAAACATTTATGTTTGTGTACACACACACACACACACACACACACAATTTGAGGCTTTTGTGCTCTCTGACATTTTCATTATTGACCAATCTTGTTGAAATGTGGAGGAAAGCAAGAAGCACTGGAAACCACTCAGTTAACTGTGAAGTTTAGTAACTTTACTGCCTGTAATACATCCATGGCCTGGTTATTATGGTTGTTATGCGTCTTGTTATGTGCAGCACCACAAACATTAAACTGCATGTAACTACATGTAAACTGCATAACAACTTATATGGTCTGTCTCCTCTTATTTTTTGTCCTGCAGTGTTTTTTTCTAGTTTCTGTAGAAAGGAATGTCTGTGGGAGTCTGCTGACGCAAGTTTAGGCACGTTTTAAATACCAGCATAAATAAACAAAGTATACTGTAATAAATTGCTGTAAAAATAAAGCCAAATTCTAACATTAAGGTACTGTTCTTTCTACATTCCTCTATCTATTTATACACACATAACACAGAGACAGCGAGGAGGAAGGAGAAGGGGAACAACAAGTTATGGAGAGTCCCTTGTAAACACTTCACTTGTGTCAGTAGCTCAGCTTTATCTCTGGGGAACACCCCCAAATGCGGGAGTGATGTCGGAATTAGGAAATGTGTGTCATGTAGCAGGTGGATGTGACTCCCCTTGTTGAGACCTGCTGATAGAAGTAACAGTGGAGCAGAGGAGAGAGGCTGAGATAGCGATGTAACCAACCTGCAAGCTGGTATTTGACATGTTTTGAGTTTTTTTTCTTCCCAAAAAACAAATCATTTTTAAAATATTTGTATGAAATAAATGTTCGTAAAAAAAAAACATTTTTTTGTGCTTTGCCAATAACGTATCGGTATTCGGACACACCCCTATTGAATATAGGCTACTTGACATATTTGAAAGCCTTTGAATAAATGTTCAGTTCCATAAAGCTGCCACTTGTCTCATCCTTTTTTGTGATAGATGTTAAGAGTTATGCATTTTTTCAATATAAAACTGAAGACTGAAAACACATTATTTATAGTATATGTCTGCAATTTATAGTTGTTTTTATTAATATGCATAAGAGGAAAACTTTTCATTTGTTTACTGTAACACTTACAGTAAGAAACTATTCATCACATTCTACAGCAGAATACTGTTATAATTTTTACAGCAGTTAACTGTTAAAGTAAATTACGGTAGTGACACTGTTAAAAACGGTAAAATGCTGGCAACTTCAGCTGCCAGTAGTTTACTGTAATTTTACAGGGAAATCTGTTACAGTGTAGTTCTAAACAAACAGCAGTTCTTAAAATGAGTGGTTAAGCTTAAAAATTGTCTTTGAAATAAACTCTAAATTAACGTTTAATTTAAATTATTTATTTTGTGCAAGAATTTGCAAATCATGCCCGTTTGACAGCCGGGATGGCCAGTTAAACCTCCATCCTGGCCCATCCTCTGTGGTCACAGATAGCTAGATAGCTACTGTGTTTTCATGAAGCCAAAGTCATGATGTAGTAGTTCTCATTTGCATATGCATGCAAATGTTGTGCATATGTAGTTATAGAATTAGGAATACACCAAACATCTGGTCAGGCCTCCGTGGCTGCTCTGTCAACGATTTCAGTGACTAAAGACATCGGATATCCAGCGCTTTGGTAGAATTTTGGTTGGGCTACTTTTAATATAGTTTTAATATAGTGTTGTGTGGCTATGCTGTTTACCATCCATAGTAAGGCAAGAATATGTTCTCGCTCCCAAGGAACAAGTTGATGTCCATGTCAAACGTGCTGCTGTCCTCTGTGTGCTCCCTGCATATCTGCATGAGGATGACTCTGGATTTCTGAAGCAATGGGATGTAAGTCAGTATATTACTTATTTTGGAGTTACATTTTTTTGTTAATCTAATCCAGTAAATCACTTTTTTGTGATTATGAGTTTGAATATTACCATTAAAATTGTAGTGATCATAAAGTATAGAATGGACACAAATCAGAAAACAAGCACGTGTTGAATATGCTGTCCACTTATGGATGTCTTTGAAATTAAGCTCTTTCTGCAGTCTCAAATGATGGCCAAAGTTTTCATTTGGGAAAGGCTTTTGTAAGAGACAGGCCTTCATTTTCAATTTCTCATGTTTTCTATTTGATACAAAATCAACACTTTCTCAATGTTGTTGTAACAAGACCTAGTGCTGTGGAAATGAGCATTATATTAAATTTACTATGTGAGGTGTTGAAGTTGGCTACAGGTAATTCCAACCGCCTCAGTGTGTTTTCACCAGGCCTTTATCAGCAACCTGTCTTTACTTGTTCGTGCTGGCCGCGCCCCTGGCTATCATTTTAGACTTGGCGATTATTTGAAGCCGGCTTTAAGAATTTACAGTCACTCAACAGCCCTTTAATTATGGAAAAATTTAAATGTCCCAAAATGAAACAAAAAACGAAAACAAATCAAACCAAACAAGACTAGGTCAAAACCTGTTATATGGCTGGACTGTGTGTGAAACAATAGAGGGATTTTTATTTGAAACAACAGATACAGGAAGTGGCGACACACGGCAAGGCAAGTGATTGGCTGACCAATGGTGTAACTTCATCATTCAGTCACTGACATTAGTGTTTCTAGAACTGATCCTTGGGTCCAGCCAGAAATACAATACAACAACAACAATGGTATAATGCTATATGCATTTCCTGTTGTGTATGCATTTACTGTGTCATAGTTAAATATATAACATATTTTTAATGAAAATAATTTAGCTTTTTGTCTCTAATAACTGAATTAACTGTTTTTCATTTTAAAAGCTTGTACATCCTCATGAAAACCTAATGATGCTTTGTATTTAGTATTGGGAGCTCTATGCTTCTCTCTGCTGGGCAACACTGAAATGCAGTAATCATCTTCAATTTGATTTCTGTATTGTGATTTCATTTAAAGATGGTATGGAAAATTCATGTCACAATGAAAAACAATTAATTCAGTCATTAAAGATAAAGTTCAATATAATTGTCATTTAACATATGTTTTAATTTAATTATGGTACAGTGCATGCATACATAAATAGGAAAAACAACACATTTAATGTAATTTCATTGTTCATTTCTTTCAATTTAGTTTAAAATTTTCCATATGCAATAAATCCTACTTTAATTAAGGTTATGTTTTTCTTTAGGGGTTAGGGTTACGATAACAGTACACATTCCAAGATTTGTAGGGTTGGAATGAGGTATAATAAGTATCTAGACAACATCATCAAAATTGTCTATTTTCATGTTATTAATCAAAAGCAATGCCTCCACTGTGTGAATGAATGAAAATCCACATCTTGCACAAAACAATTAATAGTACATACCATTCAAAATTTCCATATTACATGGGTATTGATAATTGCAATAAATTAGTAACTGATTCTTGTCCAATGTTTGTTGGCTTGAATCATTCATACTCTCTAAAATATACAATTTCATGATCTATTCCAAGCTGGTTGGTTAAAAAAGTAAAGTAAATCAAGTTTCAATGGTAAAATGATGTGCTAGACCTGTAGCCATAACTACGAGTTCTGAGCAGTATGCTTAAATGTTAAGCAGCTATTTCTCACTGTTGTCACTAGGACTGCAGACTCAAGTGTAAGTTAATTCAATCTATAGCTACACGAAAATAAACAGGGTTTTCTTGTTGCTGTGATGTAATGGAAAACATTGAATAAATTCCATACCACAATCTATTTTGTAATGCTGAAATTCTGCACTTGAAGCAACAATGGTAATATTACCAAATTTGAGCTTGATCTTAATAAATGCTATAGTTACTGTGCCATGTGTTAACAAAACGTATACTTGCACATATTAATTGAAACCACTGAATCAAATCACATTTATGGATTGTAATTCATTGTCTTTGACTGCTATTCGTCTTCTGATAGGCCATTGATGCATTTTTCGGCAAGCAGCCTTTGGAAGTAGCTGAGGCAGTCTAGGGTCACAGGTAACCTCTCTGTTCTTGTCTGCAGGTGGCGCAGTCTGACGAACCAAACATTGGCGACATACCAACTGGGCTCCCCTTGATCAGTGCCAATTCAACAGATGCCATGTCCTTCTGCCCAGAGAGGATTGTGGTCATTTGATTTACCCACATTTGCTGACACATTTGTCATGCTTTTTGCACTGATTTATGCGCTGCATCAAAGTTACTCAAAAGACAATTGACTTTACCCACAAAGTCTTGTTGGGCCCAGAGGATGGGAAGCTGAGAACCAGACTGTTGAGCCTTAAAAATTACCTTTTGGTAGTGGAGTAATCTCAAGTGTATGGGCAAACAGGTTGGACTGTTTGTAATAAAGAAGCCCTTATGGTGAAAAAGTAGTCCTGTGTAAAACAATAAGGGGCTGCGTTGGTGCGGGCGTGTTGTTGTAAGTGTCAGTGAGACACATGAATTATGATCCAGCAGTCCGGGTGGAGAAACAGATTATTGCGTTTAAAGGCTGTTCGGAAAAACACTGCACAGCGGTGACATTCACAACTCTGGAAAGTCTGCAACCAAGTTCATTAGTGTGCACATGTGGAAATAAACCGTAAGTGTTAGCAGCAGCTCAGCAAACAGCCCGTACCAGACGTCCAGTGGTCGCCGTACATCGTCGGAGAAACACTGATTTTTTTGTGAAACAGCTTTATTTAGTGTTTTTACCTGTAATCTCCGGGTTCATTTGTTCTGGAGAAAAGGATACCTCCGCGGGTAATTCGGCTCCCGGTAAAAACATCTCGAATGATTAACACTGGAGTAATCCTATTCCGGTGAAGCTGGTTATTAAATGACGAAGACAACAACTCCCATGATCCCTTGCTAATTCACACCGTCATCACACTCCGTCTTTTGTTATTGTTTTGATTGAGAGACCCCTAGCGGCTGAAATTACATATTGTGCATTTAATATGATTCAGGCAGGTCTGAAGCATGTCAGATTAATGTCTGAATTTTACATTAATGTTGTTCAGGTGTCACTGATTGTATCCAGGATTTCACAGAAACATCAGTACTGATGTTCTGTTTGTTGCTCACAGCTGTTGTGCGTCAGATTCTGTCCTCTGACTTTATTAAACACCTGCAGCTTCACACAGCAACAGAAACGATAAGTGCGTCTTTAAATTGACAGAGTGGTGTGCGCATTTACGCATTTGGCACAGCAGCGGTAACGTCATTAAAAAGGATCAATCAGGATCTGACGATAATTAATGCTCTGTGTTCTGCTACTAATCTACACCACTGACATATATAAAGAGGTCAGCTGTTACACACAGATTCCAGGTTTATACGGTGGAACTGTTTGTAATAAAGAAGCCCTTATGGTGAAAAAGTAGTCCTGTGTAAAATAATAAGGGGCTGCGTTGGTGTGGACGTGTTGTTTAAAGTGTCAGTGAGACACATGAATTATGATCCAGCAGTCCGGGTGGAGTAACAGATTATTGCGTTTAAAGGCTGTTCGGAAAAACACTGCACAGCGGTGACATTCACAACTCTGGAAAGTCTGCAACCAAGTTCATTAGTGCGCACATGTGGAATGCATTCGTGTCTGCAAAACACACACTCACACAGAAACTTTTTGGCTCCCGCACTTCCGTGGCTCCATCGCAGCTGTCTAAAATATTTCAGAACCTAAAAGTTTATTCTGTTTCCTCTGGAGAGTTTCTTCTCTCCTTTCAAGTTTATAAGTACAGAGACGTTTACAGTGGGAGGAAACAAAAATAACTTATGATGTTGACAATTAACAAACCTCTGACACTGACAAACCTCTGTTCTGTCTCCTCTCCAGGGTGTTCGGGCTAAAAGAGTTCCCAGGCTACCTGAGCACCAATTTAAAGGTTCTGGGAGATACTATGTGGTAATTAGTGTAGGGGTGTTAGTGTATTATAATCTGCTGTTTAGGTTTTCTATGATTCTATTGTAATGTGTAGCATAGATCTAGATTAGGTGAACTATTTGACACGGGTGTAGTATAAATGTATTTTGGTGATGTTTGGGGAACATGAATGCATGTAAGTTCTCATGACTGCCATTACCATACCAGGTGTGGTCCCAAGCTGTCAATTCTTATCTGGGCCAGGTACCTACATTTCAGAGGTGATCCTGAAGTGAAATTCCCTCCAATTTTGAAGGTATGGCGAAACGTAAGTGGTTATGATTTGGCCCACATGTGTTTTGCCATGCCATATCTCAGCCACATGTGCCAGTTAAATGCCACATATGGCCCAAATGTTGATGCTATCAGGAAAGCCAGTGCTTACTGTGCCGTATCTTTGTCAGAACTGGCCTAGGTATATTTTAAGATAACCGGGCCACATTTGCTGCACCATATGTGGGCCACTTTTGGTTTACACCCACATTAACTATTGTCGACTGTGCCGGATCTTTGTCAAAGGTGGCCCACATTTGTTTTATGATATTTGGGCCATATTCACTATGTATCACATGGGCAACTTTAGGGTCACATCCAGTTTACACATCGCCAAGAGCACCACATCTTTGCCAAAAATGGCTCACATTTGTTTTGGGATATTTGGGCCATATTTGTTATTTTACATGTAGGCCACTTCAGGCTCACATCCATTTTGTCCAGGCCAGAAGAAGGCCAGCAGTGCCGCATCATTGCCTGAAGTGGCCCACTTCCGTATGCTATCTGGGACTTGACCCGCAGCGGTTGGGGATCTTAATAATCCTGATTAGATGCCTTGGAGGGGCAATAACGGCTAATGTGTCCCACTTCCTCACAAACATTGCATATTGGGCAGCCTTGGGAGTCCCATTTGTATTTAACATTATTGTGCTGGGCTCTGGGCCTATGAGCTTGATTGGGGCCCTCTGAAGCAGCATGGGGGCGAGGGCCAACCTCACTTGTTCTGTTAGAGTCCCTCAGCTCATCTAAAATAGTCTTAGTCATTGTCTTTTGTTCTTTTACCTCATTCAAAATCTCAGTACGCAGCTCTTGTTTCCAATCTGTTTCAGGTTTTGGACCACCAAAGGTTGGCTTACTCACCACCAAGCAGCCAGAGGGCATCCATTGTTCCTCCTGTTCCTCCTCCAGCACTAACACCTCCATTTTTACCTTATCAAAAATCACAAGGGGGGCTTTCCTCACTTGTCACCGGAGCTCCTGGTGGGTGGGGCCCTCCTTCAGACCCATGATGAAGTGATCCCTCGATAAGACATCCCCATAAGTGACTGATTAGATTCGTGGCTACAGTTGAGAAACTGGGCCCTCAAGGGCATGTGTGTTATCACTGTACAGTTCGGACAACACATCAAAAATTTCTGTTCTTTCTAAAGTCAAAATTTCCCGTTTTGCCTCCCCTTCTAATGAGCCCAATATAAAGTCTGCATTCTGAGAGTCTCTGATTGGCTGGAAACTCAGCATTGTCTCCATCTGGGATCTCCATTCTCCAAACTTAACCTCAGACCCAGTGCCGCTGAATTTTGGCACCCATGGGCCCCCCATAAAAAAAAGGGCATAATCATCGCAGGATGTCTCACACATACACAGGGCAGGAATTATACCACATCCAAACGGCTAGTGCCGTAGATGCCCTGGAGTGTGGCCGTAATGCCCTTCAAAAATTAACTACCCACATGGCCAGTTTGGCATGCCCTGTTTTGAACTGACCGTTGTGCCCCTAAAAGAAAGTTGCGCATTTCCTCATTTAAAACTACACGTAACAAAGGCTCTCAAAGGTAACAGGCTCTCGGGAGCAGTCAAAATTTTTTTCCCTGGCTGTTAACGTAGTATTTATAAGACTGCCTGTGTCACCTGTCTGTGACAGTGGTAAAACTCATCTGGCAGCTTGATGTAATCCATTTCTGCAGTAGAGACCTTGGAAGACACTTTGGACTCGTTTTCACTCTTCATGAATTTATTTCCTCCATGGCAGAAAAACACGATATACGATCCTTCAGAAACTGCTGCAGGTTAAACTGAACTAACAAAACACTTTTAGTGCTGACTGACTCTAACACACTCACTATAAACAGACTTTATGACACTCACTAGCTTAGCAACATTAATGCTACTAACAACCCATAATGCAAAACTCTGTGTTGAAGTCGGTTTCACACCAGTACTTCATCCATTGAAAAAGAAGATCTGATGTGAACAAGCCGTTGGTGGAGTGTGTACGCAAATTAACCTGTAGACCAACATACGTAACCGGTCAAAAATATTCTCACAGTTAACTGTTGACATCCTAACTAGGATATTTGCTGTGTGGTGTGAACTTAGCTAACTACGAATGTACATAGTGTTTATAACTTGCAGTGAGACCTGATGGGTTGCTACTTTTTCAGCGCGATGCGACATTAATACACGCGCACGCACGCACGCGCATACACACACACAAACACACACACACACACACACACACACTTCTCTGAAAGCAGACACTTCTCAGTTAAGACAGATCAGGAGAGTGTGTCGGCTGTTACTTGATTCACAGTTCTCATCATTGTCTCTCCTTGAGAAGTTTCTCAGTGTGTTTAAAGTTTAACATTTAAAAAAGTGTTAAGTCATTTTTGTGTCAGCTCCTATGATCTCAGACTCAAATGCTAGTAGTTGGACACGTGTTGAAACTTGTTCAGATTAATTTTGATCACCGTTACCCATTTATAGACTTCATCGCTAAAATATAACAATAACAATTAATATAATGAATTGTTCACGTTTTTTCAGACAGCATTTTGTGGAAAAGTCAAACATTCAGTGTACAGTAATAAACTCAGTACTGTTTTTCAGTACACTGTCTACTAATTGTTGATTGTATACTGTTTTGTCTTCATACAATGTAATTATCACTTATTGTTATTGAACCATTGGTTTTGGCCTTGGTGCCCTACATTTTGGCTGCGATGCCCCAATAAATTTGTATTTATCAAAGGCCAAAGTGGCCTTGCCCTAAAAATTACTTAATTCCAGGCCTGCACACACATGCACACTCACCACCCTGTGACATACGTATATGGATGAAGTGCAATAAATGTTTCGCTCTTTGCTCAGGGCAGTTGTGACAATCATTTTTATGCATGTGAATTTGGCAGGCAAGCTTCACCCACCCTCCAGGGATCTATTATTCTTATGTCTTCTACCTCATTGTATTATTATACATAATACAATTATTCATTTGAATAAGGACAAGTCAAGAAATGGGTCTATACTTTTGAAAATCAGTTCCCAGAGTAATGTAAAACTAACGGTACAGTAATGTAATGGTATATCTTTAATTACACAATAAGGTATGCAGGGAGTTATAAAAAGGTGTTCTTATTCTTTAACTACACAGAAACTACAAGGTATGTGCTGTTCTCCTGTTCTTACTCTGTAAGTCTGGAGTAAAAACAGGGGGTGGGCTGGATTATGAAGTGTACACTGTTCTCCCAGTCTTACTCTGTAAATTCATAGAACCAACAATGTGTTCTCCCATTCTTACTGTATAATTACCCAGTAAAAACAAATGATCACAGTAAACATTGTCAAACATTACAGGACCTATGCCCATATGATGTTACAATAAGGGACCCAAGACTAGCTGTGACCCCAAACATACACCATGCAACATTTCATTAAAAATAGACAGGAAATACATTTTGAACAGACAATGAGAAAAGATTATTGAACATGATTAAATAAAATATCTTTTATTCATAACATCAAAATGTAGTTATAAAATGATTAACTATAGTAAAAAAACAAAAAAAACCCAAAACAACCAACAAGAACAAAACAGGAAACTATGGTTAAATTGTAAATGTAACAAACCATCAAAAAAGACAATAAAAGTTATTTTCACAACTTTTTTTGTCCACCGCAAACCAATCATAGACATGCATCGATAATAAAATGTCTAAAATGTGAACACTGTTAAGGGCAAACGGTGTATTATTTAAATAAAATACAAGGGTACCAATAATTTCGGCCATGTCTGTATCAGCTGGTTTTGTTCCACTTCTTAGAAAGGATCCCAATTTAACTTTCACACAGTTTGTAGATTTATTAAGCTTGCAAGATGTTTTATGTATTTTTCTCAGTAACATTGGCGGTAGCAGGTGCTAAGAGGCTAAGCTAATAGTGTGTTAGTGGCGTTGCATTAGCAGCAGTCCAGACAGTCTGTTTTTTAAAAAATATTAGTGTTTTTCCTAGCATTGGAAGTTATAAATACTAAATTGAGAGTACAATGAGGAGTTTAAGGGGATAGCAATCACACTTGTATAATCAGATTTTAAATATCTAATTGTTAAATGGGTGAAAATTAATTTTAAGCATATTTTAGCCATATTTGACAGGGCCCACATTATAGCTGAGGTCAAGAGCTCTCTTTAACAGTTAGTCCCATGTCTGCAGTCCCTTTAGTTGCTGAATTATAAGACTTCAAACAAGCACCGAGGTCAAGGTTCAAAGGTCAGTATTTCAAAGCAGAAGTCATGTAGAATCTTCATACTGACATATGTTACTCTCCAAGTCGAGACCTTTCCAACAATGTATTTGGTTTAGCTCTATGACAAAGTTTCTCATTTCATGGACACAAGCCACCCCATTCCCAGTTTCAGAGAGCACTTTGAAGGCCCAGTGTATAAAATGAAGCCTCTTGTTTGTTTTTTGGTTTTTCTTTGTGGAAGTGGTGACCAAAATGAGTCACCCTAAGAGATACTGTACAATACTGCTGCAATTATTCAGCTGGCCATCACAGCCTGGACTAAATGTTAAATAGTTTTTTGATCTGACTATTAACATATACTGTATATTGTTTCAAGGTTGGGGAGAAGCATTGGCGGGGTACTTGGGTGTTTTTTTTTTCTCTCTCTCTCTTTCTTTCTCACTGATTGCCTTTTGAGGGGCAATGCCAGGTGCAGAACACTGAGTTATAATTCAGAAATGTGGTCGGATGAGTCGTTTGGTGTGGGACTGATAGTTCTATTTGATGTTAAGTTTGCTTGCAATCCAGCTTCCTTACATGATGCTGGACAATGTTGTCACACCCTGAATGGACTTTTTTTGGATTGTTTTTTGGACTCTGTGTTTTTGTGTTCTTTGGGGGTTTCCATGGTTACACTTCTGTTGTCTAGTCCTTCTGGTCATGTGGTTTATATATATATATATATATATATATATATATATATATATAGCAACATATCTGACTGCCTTGAGTTATTCCTTTACTTTTGTTGGTTGTTTGCATTTTTGATGGGTCCATTAGTCCTATTTTCGTGACTTTATTTCTGTACAGGCTTAGTTTTAATGTTGATTCAGGTTTGGGGGAAGCACCCAGATTCGACAACTCATTGTGGGGTTGGGGTGTGTGGCTTCCCTTTTGTTAATTTTGGCCGGCCTGTCACTGATATGTTATTATTGTTTGTTAGTGTTAATTTGTTGGTTACAAATAAAAGTAATTGTTTCTTCTGCTCCTTCTTGACTCTATGAGTTATGTGTCACCTTTGTTGTAAAGAGCCTCTTTGGGGGACGTAACAATGTTCAACCTAATGACCCCACTATGTTGGATTTACAATATATATGAAGAATGTGATCAAGAGGGCGCTACACACCGTTACACACAAGAAGTAACTTGGCCAGCTTTTCACTGAGGACACTTTGAAGTGAGAGGGACAGGAAAAGTCACCATGAGATACTTGGGGAGAGAGTGATTGTGTGTGTGTGTGTGTGTGTGTGTGTGTGTGTGTGTGTGTGTGTGTGTGTCTGTCTGTCTGTCTGTCTGTCTGTCTGTCATAGCCTATAGGGTAATTTTGGGGACAAATTTCAGACTAAGGCCTTAACCAACAGATTAAACAGGTTCCTCCCCAAACTTATCAATATGGAACAAACAGGTTTTATACATAAACGAAGCAACAAAGTCTAGCAACAAAGCAGATATCACCAGAACTGCATTAAGTTGTTGGGCCTCATACGTCCTGTGTACGAGACAAAGGCAGGCCTGCACACAGTCATAAAGCCTGACTGAAGCCTGTAGGGACCTCTTCACCCTTATAACCCTTATACCAAGTCGAGCAAAAGGAGTCCAATACAAACTTCACTTCCCACCATGCTTTGCTCAACTCACACCCAGGTGCGAAATCCAGCAGATTCAAACTCTTGGCTCCCATTGGACAAGATTGCCGGAACCTATGAGGGGTCCCACTCCTCGACCATGTCATCATCAAGGATATAAACACCTGAGACACTTCCAAAACCATGCTTCCAGTTGTGACTTCTGCTTCCATAGGAAGTACCCCCATATGTACTCTAACTAGGACACACAATCTAAACCTAGCTGGATGAGCAGATTTTCTGTGTTCAACCAAGCACATTACTCGATCCAAAGAAGAAGACCACTGTACAACCCATCGCTCTCACCCTGTCCTGCAGAAGTGAAAAAGTAGGATAACCCCGCTTCTCTTCAAATTAGTTGACTCTGCTGTTCCTTCGCAACCCTGTTGAGGATAAGCTGCTGTAAAACCGGCCGACAGAGCAGGAACACGGCCCTGTCATCACCCAAGCCCAAGGAACCGAGCCGGACCCCAAAGACAGTCTGAAATACACTTTACTTGCCTCCTTAAACAATACAAGTAAGAGGCTTGAGTCTGGGCAGAGATAAGTTACTAAAGTGTGTGTTATTTTAAGCTTTATTGCTGTTGTTGTGAATTAACAGAACATGAGTCTAGTTGTTGCTGCTCATAATACCGTGGAAGTATTCGTGTTGCTTGCTGTTTGTTTTGGTTGTGTTTATCACACTAAGCTGATTCATATTTTGGCCCCTTTCTCCTTTTATTAACCATGCACATACACACACTACACACACACACACTCACACTCACACACACTCTCACACTAACACATTTGATGAGCAGATAACTCAGTACCAGAGCTTAGCTTTGTCCCCAAGCTATCTTATTGTCAGAGACATGTGTTAAGCCAGTGGACGCCATTAGCCATTGTCTCTGTTCAAATCTCGTGGTCACCTCCTCTGACCGGAACTCTTGCATCTGTCATCTTGCTTCTCCTCTTCCTCTCTTACATACACACACACACATCTACATGTACCATATGCTTGCTTGTTGTTTGTAGTTACTTGTTGTTTATAGTTGTTTGTGTTTGATTTTACTTTACTGATTGAAGTGCTATTGATTAATTTACATCGCTAACATTAATAAACTCTGTTATACCTTAAAGAGAAGTTGTTTTGGTATTGTTTGTATATATATTGTGGTAATCTTTGATAACCATTAATTATTGCTGATAACCAAACCTGCTCCTAACCAAGTCCCAACAAAGTCATGAACATGGCTGTAGAAACTGTTAACTATAGTCAGAAAAATGCACTCAACTCAAGGTGTTTTACTGTTTTGTGCAAAACTGGCCTGCTTATCAGATATATTTGACCAGTTAAATCAGCTCAATATATCAGTGCAACAATGAAACAGCTAATTGTTTTTAGTTTCAGATCAAATTGAGGGCTTCAAGAACTAAAGAGTCAAGGAGGGATAATTTGACATGTTTACTTTCACCAGTCCATCGACAATTTGGTCTCATTATTTCCCAGAAGCAAGTCAAAGTGTCTCACTGAGGCTAAGAAGAATATTTATTTTGGTCATTACAGCTGACAGTGGCATCCACATTCATATGGGCTGCTTTATTACAAATAATTCCACCATATCAACCTGGAATCTGTGTGTAACCGTTGACCTGTGTAGATGTGTGGCAAAACACAGAGCATTAACTACTTTTAGATCCTGACCAAACTAGTGCTAATGAAATTACATCTGCTGTGCCACATGCTTAAATTCGCACAGCCTCTTTTTAAGTTCAGATACACTTATTGTGTCAGCTGCTGTTGCGCAGCCAGCTGTGGGAAACAAATAGAACATCGGTACGGATGTTTGTGTGAAATCCCGGATACATTAAGGGACATCTGGATGACATAATTGTAAGATTCAGACATTAAACTAACATGTTTCAGACAGTAGAGCTCTGTGTCTGTTCAGTATGTTACTGGATCCTTTCCAGATCCTCCAGAAATCTATCACTCCTTTATAATTCCACTCTTAAAATGTATCCAATGTGTTTTTCCAACACAAATAAACTTTTTGTGTGAACATTTTTAACCAGTAACTTTAACTCAGAGATTACCTTCACAACAGCCAAATGTTTTTTGTAAGTGTATGGTTTTCTTCCTGGCATTGGTGACTGTCAAATATTTCTTACCCACAGCATTTGTGGATTTCCTGTAATTTCCTGTAAATGCATTTTCTGTCCTGTCTCTTTTTGTTAGAAGCACATCATCTGTGGAAAACATCATAGTTTTTCAATTAAACAGGTGCCCCGATGATTATTTCAGAACTGTTTCCATTAAACAGTAAGCACATGTACAATGTAAAACAGACTTCTATGATTTGAATGAAACTGTGTTGGGTAAACTAAGATATTACCTTTACAACAACTCAATTTTTGATATAAGTGTGTTATGTTCTTCACAGCATTGCTCACTGCTATAGATTTATTAAAAAATTCTATTGGGAGAGATGAAACTTTACAATCAAATGGTGAGATTATGCCAATTTTCCATAAACACAAATATCTGTGCTATACAGGTTACATGACACACATTTCCCTGCAATATTACCAGGTTTCTAATTCCAGGAGTACTGACCACAACACTTGACCCTTGATGCTGGTTCTTCTCTGACGGTTGAATTATCACGTATTTTGTTGAGTGGGTTGCTGACTAATACATCATTGATGATGATGATGATTTCTCCTTTTTTTTGCTTTCTTTTTCTTTCACCTTCAGATGCCCGTTTTCTTTGACAGTATATTTCACACAAGACAAATAGGGCAGAGCCAATTATTCATTTTAGAGACCTGTATAAAAGAATAAACATATATGATTAAGCATGGAAGTGGAAGTGCAAATATTATAATTCATTCCATCTGTAGGGAGTAAAGTATTTGAAACCGTTTTTTTCCAAGCTCAGTTTGAACATGTGACAGCTGACGTTAAAATGACCCATGACTGTGACAGCTGACGTTGGAGGTAGCTACAATGTGATTGGCCTCTCGCTCATTCTGACCATATAGCAACAGTCAATCACAAAACTGAACCTGCCCTATTTGTAGACTTAGATTAAAGACATGAAACATGATATAAAATAAAACTGAGACATAAATAGACTTTGAGGGGAAAAAATTTCAATAATAAAAAGTGCTGGAGTGAAATAAAATGGTATGCAATACACTCTTTTGTGGTTTCAATAATATTAGACTGAGTTTTTAAATTTTTGCTATTGGATTATTTCACATTTTTATGGATATATTTTATATTTAGTCTGTATTTATTCATATGATTAACCTATTTGTTTCATAATATTTGTTTGATGATATTGTTTTCATAATATTTCTTTAATTATGAACACTTTGGGTCTCCTCAGAGCCAATAAGCTCTCTACCAATAAAAAATGAACAATGACGGTTTACGTCATACAATAGCTTATAATGTCAGTCATGCCACACTAGAAGTTGCTGCAGGAAGCCTCCCAAATTAGTAAAGCCCATGTATTTTTATTTCACTTGTCATGCTCTCAGATATGTCCACTTGCTTGTGAGATTATATTGACTGGAAAGTCCTAATTTTTCGGACCAAAATGAGCTATAGCACTCACAGGTTCGATATACATTTGACTGACAAAATAGGCATTCTAACCACGAGTGCTTGAGATTCAATAGCGCTAATGTTAACTAACAGCGTAGCTAACAAGTTGTTGCTAACTTCAGGGCTACATAATGTGTTGCTGTCTTTTCAACTGCTGAACTGCTGACACAGGTGTTTTAATTATTTAAACTTTACCAGTATGCAGTGTAGGGTGCACAATAGCCAGCAGTAAATTTAGGGAAGGCTTAGCCTTGTCTAGCCTTGTACTCACCGCCCCTGGTTACACGTACCGTTACACACAAGAAGTAACTTGGCCAGCTTTTCACTGAGGACACTTTGAAGTGAGAGGGACAGGAAAAGTCACCATGAGATACTTGGGGAGAGAGTGATTGTGTGTGTGTGTGTGTGTGTGTGTGTGTGTGTGTGTGTGTGTGTCTGTCTGTCTGTCTGTCTGTCTGTCTGTCTGTCATAGCCTATAGGGTAATTTTGGGGACAAATTTCAGACTAAGGCCTTAACCAACAGATTAAACAGGTTCCTCCCCAAACTTATCAATATGGAACAAACAGGTTTTATACATAAACGAAGCAACAAAGTCTAGCAACAAAGCAGATATCACCAGAACTGCATTAAGTTGTTGGGCCTCATACGTCCTGTGTACGAGACAAAGGCAGGCCTGCACACAGTCATAAAGCCTGACTGAAGCCTGTAGGGACCTCTTCACCCTTATAACCCTTATACCAAGTCGAGCAAAAGGAGTCCAATACAAACTTCACTTCCCACCATGCTTTGCTCAACTCACACCCAGGTGCGAAATCCAGCAGATTCAAACTCTTGGCTCCCATTGGACAAGATTGCCGGAACCTATGAGGGGTCCCACTCCTCGACCATGTCATCATCAAGGATATAAACACCTGAGACACTTCCAAAACCATGCTTCCAGTTGTGACTTCTGCTTCCATAGGAAGTACCCCCATATGTACTCTAACTAGGACACACAATCTAAACCTAGCTGGATGAGCAGATTTTCTGTGTTCAACCAAGCACATTACTCGATCCAAAGAAGAAGACCACTGTACAACCCATCGCTCTCACCCTGTCCTGCAGAAGTGAAAAAGTAGGATAACCCCGCTTCTCTTCAAATTAGTTGACTCTGCTGTTCCTTCGCAACCCTGTTGAGGATAAGCTGCTGTAAAACCGGCCGACAGAGCAGGAACACGGCCCTGTCATCACCCAAGCCCAAGGAACCGAGCCGGACCCCAAAGACAGTCTGAAATACACTTTACTTGCCTCCTTAAACAATACAAGTAAGAGGCTTGAGTCTGGGCAGAGATAAGTTACTAAAGTGTGTGTTATTTTAAGCTTTATTGCTGTTGTTGTGAATTAACAGAACATGAGTCTAGTTGTTGCTGCTCGTAATACCGTGGAAGTATTCGTGTTGCTTGCTGTTTGTTTTGGTTGTGTTTATCACACTAAGCTGATTCATATTTTGGCCCCTTTCTCCTTTTATTAACCATGCACATACACACACTACACACACACACACTCACACTCACACACACTCTCACACTAACACATTTGATGAGCAGATAACTCAGTACCAGAGCTTAGCTTTGTCCCCAAGCTATCTTATTGTCAGAGACATGTGTTAAGCCAGTGGACGCCATTAGCCATTGTCTCTGTTCAAATCTTGTGGTCACCTCCTCTGACCGGAACTCTTGCATCTGTCATCTTGCTTCTCCTCTTCCTCTCTTACATACACACACACACATCTACATGTACCATATGCTTGCTTGTTGTTTGTAGTTACTTGTTGTTTATAGTTGTTTGTGTTTGATTTTACTTTACTGATTGAAGTGCTATTGATTAATTTACATCGCTAACATTAATAAACTCTGTTATACCTTAAAGAGAAGTTGTTTTGGTATTGTTTGTATATATATTGTGGTAATCTTTGATAACCATTAATTATTGCTGATAACCAAACCTGCTCCTAACCAAGTCCCAACAAAGTCATGAACATGGCTGTAGAAACTGTTAACTATAGTCAGAAAAATGCACTCAACTCAAGGTGTTTTACTGTTTTGTGCAAAACTGGCCTGCTTATCAGATATATTTGACCAGTTAAATCAGCTCAATATATCAGTGCAACAATGAAACAGCTAATTGTTTTTAGTTTCAGATCAAATTGAGGGCTTCAAGAACTAAAGAGTCAAGGAGGGATAATTTGACATGTTTACTTTCACCAGTCCATCGACAATTTGGTCTCATTATTTCCCAGAAGCAAGTCAAAGTGTCTCACTGAGGCTAAGAAGAATATTTATTTTGGTCATTACAGCTGACAGTGGCATCCACATTCATATGGGCTGCTTTATTACAAATAATTCCACCATATCAACCTGGAATCTGTGTGTAACCGTTGACCTGTGTAGATGTGTGGCAAAACACAGAGCATTAACTACTTTTAGATCCTGACCAAACTAGTGCTAATGAAATTACATCTGCTGTGCCACATGCTTAAATTCGCACAGCCTCTTTTTAAGTTCAGATACACTTATTGTGTCAGCTGCTGTTGCGCAGCCAGCTGTGGGAAACAAATAGAACATCGGTACGGATGTTTGTGTGAAATCCCGGATACATTAAGGGACATCTGGATGACATAATTGTAAGATTCAGACATTAAACTAACATGTTTCAGACAGTAGAGCTCTGTGTCTGTTCAGTATGTTACTGGATCCTTTCCAGATCCTCCAGAAATCTATCACTCCTTTATAATTCCACTCTTAAAATGTATCCAATGTGTTTTTCCAACACAAATAAACTTTTTGTGTGAACATTTTTAACCAGTAACTTTAACTCAGAGATTACCTTCACAACAGCCAAATGTTTTTTGTAAGTGTATGGTTTTCTTCCTGGCATTGGTGACTGTCAAATATTTCTTACCCACAGCATTTGTGGATTTCCTGTAATTTCCTGTAAATGCATTTTCTGTCCTGTCTCTTTTTGTTAGAAGCACATCATCTGTGGAAAACATCATAGTTTTTCAATTAAACAGGTGCCCCGATGATTATTTCAGAACTGTTTCCATTAAACAGTAAGCACATGTACAATGTAAAACAGACTTCTATGATTTGAATGAAACTGTGTTGGGTAAACTAAGATATTACCTTTACAACAACTCAATTTTTGATATAAGTGTGTTATGTTCTTCACAGCATTGCTCACTGCTATAGATTTATTAAAAAATTCTATTGGGAGAGATGAAACTTTACAATCAAATGGTGAGATTATGCCAATTTTCCATAAACACAAATATCTGTGCTATACAGGTTACATGACACACATTTCCCTGCAATATTACCAGGTTTCTAATTCCAGGAGTACTGACCACAACACTTGACCCTTGATGCTGGTTCTTCTCTGACGGTTGAATTATCACGTATTTTGTTGAGTGGGTTGCTGACTAATACATCATTGATGATGATGATGATTTCTCCTTTTTTTTGCTTTCTTTTTCTTTCACCTTCAGATGCCCGTTTTCTTTGACAGTATATTTCACACAAGACAAATAGGGCAGAGCCAATTATTCATTTTAGAGACCTGTATAAAAGAATAAACATATATGATTAAGCATGGAAGTGGAAGTGCAAATATTATAATTCATTCCATCTGTAGGGAGTAAAGTATTTGAAACCGTTTTTTTCCAAGCTCAGTTTGAACATGTGACAGCTGACGTTAAAATGACCCATGACTGTGACAGCTGACGTTGGAGGTAGCTACAATGTGATTGGCCTCTCGCTCATTCTGACCATATAGCAACAGTCAATCACAAAACTGAACCTGCCCTATTTGTAGACTTAGATTAAAGACATGAAACATGATATAAAATAAAACTGAGACATAAATAGACTTTGAGGGGAAAAAATTTCAATAATAAAAAGTGCTGGAGTGAAATAAAATGGTATGCAATACACTCTTTTGTGGTTTCAATAATATTAGACTGAGTTTTTAAATTTTTGCTATTGGATTATTTCACATTTTTATGGATATATTTTATATTTAGTCTGTATTTATTCATATGATTAACCTATTTGTTTCATAATATTTGTTTGATGATATTGTTTTCATAATATTTCTTTAATTATGAACACTTTGGGTCTCCTCAGAGCCAATAAGCTCTCTACCAATAAAAAATGAACAATGACGGTTTACGTCATACAATAGCTTATAATGTCAGTCATGCCACACTAGAAGTTGCTGCAGGAAGCCTCCCAAATTAGTAAAGCCCATGTATTTTTATTTCACTTGTCATGCTCTCAGATATGTCCACTTGCTTGTGAGATTATATTGACTGGAAAGTCCTAATTTTTCGGACCAAAATGAGCTATAGCACTCACAGGTTCGATATACATTTGACTGACAAAATAGGCATTCTAACCACGAGTGCTTGAGATTCAATAGCGCTAATGTTAACTAACAGCGTAGCTAACAAGTTGTTGCTAACTTCAGGGCTACATAATGTGTTGCTGTCTTTTCAACTGCTGAACTGCTGACACAGGTGTTTTAATTATTTAAACTTTACCAGTATGCAGTGTAGGGTGCACAATAGCCAGCAGTAAATTTAGGGAAGGCTTAGCCTTGTCTAGCCTTGTACTCACCGCCCCTGGTTACACGTACCGTTACACACAAGAAGTAACTTGGCCAGCTTTTCACTGAGGACACTTTGAAGTGAGAGGGACAGGAAAAGTCACCATGAGATACTTGGGGAGAGAGTGATTGTGTGTGTGTGTGTGTGTGTGTGTGTGTGTGTGTGTGTGTCTGTCTGTCTGTCTGTCTGTCTGTCTGTCTGTCATAGCCTATAGGGTAATTTTGGGGACAAATTTCAGACTAAGGCCTTAACCAACAGATTAAACAGGTTCCTCCCCAAACTTATCAATATGGAACAAACAGGTTTTATACATAAACGAAGCAACAAAGTCTAGCAACAAAGCAGATATCACCAGAACTGCATTAAGTTGTTGGGCCTCATACGTCCTGTGTACGAGACAAAGGCAGGCCTGCACACAGTCATAAAGCCTGACTGAAGCCTGTAGGGACCTCTTCACCCTTATAACCCTTATACCAAGTCGAGCAAAAGGAGTCCAATACAAACTTCACTTCCCACCATGCTTTGCTCAACTCACACCCAGGTGCGAAATCCAGCAGATTCAAACTCTTGGCTCCCATTGGACAAGATTGCCGGAACCTATGAGGGGTCCCACTCCTCGACCATGTCATCATCAAGGATATAAACACCTGAGACACTTCCAAAACCATGCTTCCAGTTGTGACTTCTGCTTCCATAGGAAGTACCCCCATATGTACTCTAACTAGGACACACAATCTAAACCTAGCTGGATGAGCAGATTTTCTGTGTTCAACCAAGCACATTACTCGATCCAAAGAAGAAGACCACTGTACAACCCATCGCTCTCACCCTGTCCTGCAGAAGTGAAAAAGTAGGATAACCCCGCTTCTCTTCAAATTAGTTGACTCTGCTGTTCCTTCGCAACCCTGTTGAGGATAAGCTGCTGTAAAACCGGCCGACAGAGCAGGAACACGGCCCTGTCATCACCCAAGCCCAAGGAACCGAGCCGGACCCCAAAGACAGTCTGAAATACACTTTACTTGCCTCCTTAAACAATACAAGTAAGAGGCTTGAGTCTGGGCAGAGATAAGTTACTAAAGTGTGTGTTATTTTAAGCTTTATTGCTGTTGTTGTGAATTAACAGAACATGAGTCTAGTTGTTGCTGCTCGTAATACCGTGGAAGTATTCGTGTTGCTTGCTGTTTGTTTTGGTTGTGTTTATCACACTAAGCTGATTCATATTTTGGCCCCTTTCTCCTTTTATTAACCATGCACATACACACACTACACACACACACACTCACACTCACACACACTCTCACACTAACACATTTGATGAGCAGATAACTCAGTACCAGAGCTTAGCTTTGTCCCCAAGCTATCTTATTGTCAGAGACATGTGTTAAGCCAGTGGACGCCATTAGCCATTGTCTCTGTTCAAATCTTGTGGTCACCTCCTCTGACCGGAACTCTTGCATCTGTCATCTTGCTTCTCCTCTTCCTCTCTTACATACACACACACACATCTACATGTACCATATGCTTGCTTGTTGTTTGTAGTTACTTGTTGTTTATAGTTGTTTGTGTTTGATTTTACTTTACTGATTGAAGTGCTATTGATTAATTTACATCGCTAACATTAATAAACTCTGTTATACCTTAAAGAGAAGTTGTTTTGGTATTGTTTGTATATATATTGTGGTAATCTTTGATAACCATTAATTATTGCTGATAACCAAACCTGCTCCTAACCAAGTCCCAACAAAGTCATGAACATGGCTGTAGAAACTGTTAACTATAGTCAGAAAAATGCACTCAACTCAAGGTGTTTTACTGTTTTGTGCAAAACTGGCCTGCTTATCAGATATATTTGACCAGTTAAATCAGCTCAATATATCAGTGCAACAATGAAACAGCTAATTGTTTTTAGTTTCAGATCAAATTGAGGGCTTCAAGAACTAAAGAGTCAAGGAGGGATAATTTGACATGTTTACTTTCACCAGTCCATCGACAATTTGGTCTCATTATTTCCCAGAAGCAAGTCAAAGTGTCTCACTGAGGCTAAGAAGAATATTTATTTTGGTCATTACAGCTGACAGTGGCATCCACATTCATATGGGCTGCTTTATTACAAATAATTCCACCATATCAACCTGGAATCTGTGTGTAACCGTTGACCTGTGTAGATGTGTGGCAAAACACAGAGCATTAACTACCTTTAGATCCTGACCAAACTAGTGCTAATGAAATTACAGCGGCTGTGCTTAAATTCGCACAGCCTCTTTTTAAGTTCAGATACACTTATTGTGTCAGCTGCTGTTGCGCAGCCAGCTGTGGGAAACAAATAGAACATCGGTACGGATGTTTGTGTGAAATCCCGGATACATTAAGGGACATCTGGATGACATAATTGTAAGATTCAGACATTAAACTAACATGTTTCAGACAGTAGAGCTCTGTGTCTGTTCAGTATGTTACTGGATCCTTTCCAGATCCTCCAGAAATCTTTCCACTCTTAACATTTTTAACCAGTAACTTTAACTCAGAGATTACCTTCACAACAGCCAAATCTTTTTTGTAAGTGTGTGGTTTTCTTCCTGGCATTGGTGACTGTCAAATATTTCTTACCCACAGCATTTGTGGATTTCCTGTAATTTCCTGTAAATGCATTTTCTGTCCTGTCTCTTTTTGTTAGAAGCAATTAAACAGGTGCCCCGATGATTATTTCAGAACTGTTTCCATTAAACAGTAAACACATGTACAATGTAAAACAGACTTCTATGATTTGAATGAAACTGTGTTGGGTAAACTAAGATATTACCTTTACAACAACTCAATTTTTGATATAAGTGTGTTATGTTCTTCACAGCATTGCTCACTGCTATAGATTTATTTAAAAATTCTATTGGGAGAGATGAAACTTTACAATCAAATGGTGAGATTATGCCAATTTTCCATAAACACAAACATCTGTGCTATACAGGTTACATGACACACATTTCCCTGCAATATTACCAGGTTTCTAATTCCAGGAGTACTGACCACAACACTTGATCCTTGACGCTGGTTCTTCTCTGATGGTTGAATTATCACGTATTTTGTGGGTTGCTGACTAATTCTTTAATTCTCTGTTTTTCTTCTTTTCTTGCAAATATTATAATTTATTCCATCTGTAGGGAGCAAAGTATTTGAAACCGGTTTTTTCCAAGCTCAGTTTGAACATGTGACAGCTGACGTTAAAATGACCCATGACTGTGACCTGACGTTGCAGGTAGCTACAATGTGATTGGCCTCTCGCTCATTCTGACCACATAGCAACAGTCAATCACAAAACTGGACCTGCCCTATTTGTAGACTTAGATTAAAGACATGAAACATGATATAAAATAAAACTGAGACATAAATAGACTTTGAGGGGAAAAAATGTCAATATTAAAAAGTGCTGGAGTGAAATAAAATGGTATGCAATACACTCTTTTGTGGTTTCAATAATATTAGACTGAGTTTTTAAATTTTTGCTATTGGATTATTTCACATTTTTATGGATATATTTTATATTTAGTCTGTATTTATTCATATGATTAACCTATTTGTTTCATAATATTTGTTTGATGATATTGTTTTCATAATATTTCTTTAATTATGAACACTTTGGGCCTCCTCAGAGCCCCACCTTTCAGTAAAATATATGTAAAATGGGAAAACCCAGGAAGTAAAGCTCACAAGACACGAGGAGAAAACATTTCAAAATAAAACAGGAACTAAAGTAATCAGACAACAGGTGACAACACACGGGCAGACTGGGAGCTGATAAACTGGGGAAGACACTTGGAGCAGGGCTGAGCTAACAAAGGTGATGCAGGGCAGGTGAGAGGAGGTGTACATGAACACAGGAGGAGTAAAGGAACACACAAGGGAAACACAGAGAAAACCAAAACCAGGCAACATAAGTGTAACACTGAAAACTCAAGAGACCAAAATACACAAAGAGTCCAAAAATAACAGATAAAGTCCAGGCAGGACTTGACAGACCCCCCCATAAGGGACGGATCCCAGACGTCCCACAAATGCCATCAAGGGACACAGGATGGATGGCCGTTGCAAGACGGGGGAGGAGGAGGCCAAAACCGACAGTCCACAGGCCAGGACAAGGTGCAGGTAGCCAGGGAGGTGGCACTCGGGCAGGCAGCCAGGACACTGGGAACCTAGGAGGTGGCACTCAGATGGGCAGCCTGAAGCCGGACAGGGGCGGAGCCAGGAGCCCCAGGCAAACGGGGGACTGAACAGGAGCAGAGCAAAAGTTCAGGTGGAAGACCCGTGGGCCAAACAGGGGCAGAGTCAGAAAGTTCAGGGGGACGCCCCAGGGCCTGAGCAGAGACAGAGCAAGGAGTCCCAGGTGAACAGCCTGGGGGCTGAACAGGGGCACAGAAAAAGGTCTCAGACCGGCAACCGGAGGGCAGGGCCAAAGGCTGAAGCCATTCTGGAGGGCGACTGGGGTGCAGGACAGATGGCAGAAGTCACTTGGGAGAGCGACCAGATGGTGACGAGCCGCTCTGGTGGTTGGGCTGCAGGCTGGCAGTGAAGGCAGCTCAGAGGGCGACGCCACAGGGGGTGCTGCTGCAGGCACAGATGGCGACACCATGGGGGATGCTGCTGCAGGCTCGGAGGGCGATGCCACGGGGGTGCTGCAGGCCCAGGGGATGATGCCACGGGGGGTGCTGCAGGCTCAGAAGGTGACGCCACTGGGGATGCTGCAGGCAGCCAAGACAGAGAGTTGCTGCACTTCAGCCAAGATGGGGAGTTGCCGCACGCCAGCAGGAACAGGGAGTTGCCGCACACAAGCAGGGACAGGAGGTTGCCGCATGCCAGTAGGGACAGGAGGTTGCCGCACACCAGCAGGGACAGAAGGTGTAGCTCTGGATCAGACAGGCATGGTGGCAAGGTAACCCAAGGAATGGGGAGTTGCTGCACGCTCCATTCATATACAGATATATGCCCTGTATTGAAAGCCAGTAAACATACAGTCAAACAATAATTTCACATCATCACAATATGCAATTTTCACAGGAGGTCACAGTAGATGGGGTTGCTGGCAGTTATTTGCAGTTATCTCAATTTTGTCTGAGGTCAGCCCACAGTGTCAGACTTTGAAAACTGAAGGTTACAGGCCAGGTGCTGGGGCCAGAAGCAGTGATTACAATTATGTATAATTTGGTGCAGGGAACTGCAACTACAGGAAATGTTTGGACATCTTTTTCTTAATTTCGGCACAGCAAGACATAATAAAGGACACATCAGTAATACCAAGCTACACATCTGTGTGGCAGTGAAAATCATTATGATACGCATGATTTACGCAGGGGTATGGAGGACCACCAGGGTCACAGCAATAGTAATAAAGCATTTAATTAATTAATAACAAAGAAACTACAATAAAATCAGGAATTAATAAATTAGTTTACAAATCAATTAATTAATCCATAAATAAATAGACTAAATTACAAAGTAATTCATTATTTGATACTTTAATGGGCAAGAAAATGAGGAATTTTAAAAAGATTTACAAATTAAATAATTATCCATACCCATTTGCATTTCCATTTCCTCACTGCCTTTCCTTTTCCTATTCCATTTATCCTCTCCATTTAGCCTTGCGCTGTTAAAACAAAGTAAATCAGTCTTCCCCAGAAGCCCCCCCTTTCTTGAGTGTCTTCTGGCTTTCATGATAAAAGCTCTGTTGAGTCGTGTCAGTACAGGTTGTCACATTATGTCAGTAGTTTGATTGTTTGTAGTGATACTTGTTTTATGCTAACAAATGTGGGCTAGCTATGTTATGTATATAACATAAGTCTAATTGATGATTAGCATCAATCACAAACTCGTAATCTGAAACGGAGTGGAGACATTAGTTAGCCAATGCTAGCTCTCCTGAATCTGCTGGTTCATCTCAGTAACTTACAGAACAAACAGCCCAGCTGTTAGCATTGCCCCTGTGTAACTTAACGCTACTCGGCTAACATTAATATCTGTCTGATGTTATGCTATCATGAGACATTTGTCAACAGTTTAATAAGCATGAACTCATTTCAAAATCATATACTGAGGTATTATGAAACTGAAGCAGGTTATGTTTCATTTATGTTGTTGTTACTCAAGCAGCAACCTCCGTGACTGAAAAATGAAGCCAATGCCGAAGTGCCAAAAACTGCAGTTCCTTGAATGGCCACTTGAGGTTGGCACCAAAGCGGCTGAACCGGCAGATTGAGGAAAGTTAGCGTTAGCTAGCTAACATCTCTACTCCATTTGAGATTGCCAGTTTGTGATTGGAGCTAATCATCAATTAGGCTTATGTTATTTACATACATACAACATAGCTAGCCCACATTTGTTAGAATAAAACCTGAGTATCACTACAAACAATGAAACCACCAACATAACGTGGCAGCCTGTACTGACAAGACCCAAAGGAGCTTTTATCATGAAAGCCAGGAGCTGCTCAAGGGAGGGAGGACTTCCAGGTGAGACTGATTTCATTGTTTTAACAGGGCAGGGACCAAAAATGTCATAAAAAGGCTAAATGGAGAGGATAAATGGAATAGGAAAAGGAAAAGCAGCGAGGAAATACAAATGGGAAAAGGAATTACCCTTTTAAATGCCTGATTAAAAGCTGTATTCTTAATTCAGTTTGCAAATTGAGTTCTTTATTTCTCTTTTTAAAACTGCGTTTTCACATTGATGAAAAATAATTAAAAATTTCATTACTATTTCCGTGACCCTTGTGGTCCTCCATACAGGGGTGGCATGCAGATAGTGAATAAAAGGGGACGCAGCATAGACCCCTGGGGGACCCCTCAAAAAAGAGGAACACGAGAGGAGGAAGCATCTCCAAGCATAAAAGAGACAGACCTGATTAAGACATGGTTCACTGTGTCAAAGGCTGAGCAGAGATCAAAGAAAATTGACTTTGTTGTTGGATAATGGATACCAGGACATTGACTGTTGACAGTTAATAGTTGTGATTAACCACTAATATCCTCCTCTATAATTGCATGAAATCGTACTTCAAAAATCCCTTCAAAGACCATAAATTACACAAATATGCACATTTATGTAAACTTGGACCTTTCATCAAACAAATTCCTCCCCAACACACAGCCCTGCTGGCATCACCAGAGATTTATGGATAGGGAGGCTAAGCATTTACCAGGGAGGTCTGGGTGGAGATAAGTTGCAGGTCCTAAGTATGTTATTCATAAACAGACTGATGTTTGAGGTGTGAACCTCTAAAAATAAAAACGTCATAAAATCATTTAGGCTAGTTTATGCCTAGTATGAGTAACAGGCCTATGTCATAAAATTCAGTATTCATTTTAACTGAAAGCTTAAACAACTCCCACTTGCTTTCTTCTTGATCACTAACCTCCATAAGCCCTGCTCCTTCAGCCCTGTCAGTCTCCTCCATCTTCCTCCTCTCCCTCTCCTCGCCTGTTTTTAGTAACACGTTATTTTATTAAACTCAGATTTACAAGAACTCAAGGCTTAATGAGTGATCAATCAGTTTAAATTTATATTTGTCTGAACTGGCAGAATCTTGTCACCTGACTGGCCTTCAGCGGAGCTGCCACTTTTTTTGAAGAAATTTCATATAGCCATCTACAGACTGAAGAATTGAGAGATATAAAATTGCGTTATGATCAACACAATGTGACCATTTCACTGACATTAACTGATTATAAAAAATAATATATGCCTACTGACGTGATCTCTTTTGCTCGTTCACACTTTGGCTGGGCGGCTTGTCAGATAGTACAGTGGAAACCGCTTATAGTGATTACGTCTGTCATTTGTATATTTATTACATGAATTGGCCAGCTTCTCTATTTACTCTCGCTGTTTCAAAATACAGTATAGTTGTTTCAAACGCTTGTTTCACTGCTGATGCCTTCCTGACTCATTTTAAGATGAGAGGGAGAGAGAAAGAGAGAGAAGCAGTGGTCAAGCGAGCTAGAGAGAGCGAGCAGTGGTAGCGTGAAAGCTGGTGAATGAGAGGAAGCACCTCCACTCACCTCAATATGTTGTGTATGAGACCCTGTCTGTAGATACACAAAGTGTCGCCTATGGTTGGCATGATAATGGATGGAACCATCTTGTGACAGTCTTTGATAAGCTCTCCAACAATCTGTGATGAAAACAAAATTAATAAAAACAAACTACTGAAAATTAAACTGAAGCTAAACCAAATTCAACATGAAATTCAAAAATAGTATAGAAATAACAGGCTAATTCAAAAAAGAAACATAATACCTCTACAAGGAGGCCACACAAAACACATGACCGCTGACTTTGGAAATATAATAGAAAATATATTTATAAAGGCATTCTGTCCTTTTTCATTTTCCTGATAGCTTCTTTTTATACATGCAAAGCATCTCTTTAGAAAAAATATTTCTTTAATTGATGCAAATCTTTAACTCAATTATACAACAAAAAATAAAATTAAAACCAAATGAATGTACAACCAAAACTGCAGTAAATTAGAAATTACGAAGTATTCAACTCTCAGTGCTTGATACGCAAATTAAATGTATCCTCTGTTGGATCAAAGTGCACTTCTTATCAGTTATCGGTTCTTGACAGTTTTGTCATTTGTTTTCCCTTAAGTTACCTTAAGGTTATTAGTCTTATTCGGTCTTGGGTTCCTTCACTTCAAATGTTCCTTTAATGTTGTTTGCCAACTTTGAGTTTCTTTATGACATCAGTTGTGGTCAGTTTTTAAGTCTGTTTTGGGCCCAAGAAGAATAAAATAATCTGAGATCTCAGGAAAAATTAAAATAAAATAGAATGCTCCTTAGTTCAGTTGAAGGTATCCACGAGCAGCAATAACGAGCTGGATGGCAGATGAAGCAGCTCCATTCACAGATAGAATCAAAAAAACAAAACAGCCCTAACACAAGTGTGCAGAGCAGTTATCACACAATCTGAATTTCCTTGTTTCAGTGTCCATCAAATTATAATTACAGGAATTAAATCTGCACACACACAGAATTAAACCCTTACAATGACTAAAATAAACATGGTAACAGTTTCTATGATGCCCATGTCTATAAGGCATTATAAATATACTTATGAGTTATAATCTGCTTATAAGTATTCATAATGCTTTATATCAATGATCATAATACATTATGAAGCATTGTATAATGAATTATAAAAGTATCATATCTATCATTTTATAATGCATTATCAGTGCTTTTCACTCATCAGGCAACGAGAACCCCCGCCAGGTCAAAAAAGTATTTTTTAATGCCAAAAATAACACCAAATATCCATTCATTCAGAAATCAATAGTGTTTGGGAGCCTCTCTGCAGCGCTGTTCCAAAACATGAGTTAACCTCTGTGTTGTTGCCTGGGAAACTCTTGGGAGGGTAGCTCCTTTTAAGGAATATGGTACTGCGTAATATGTGTGCGTAACGGGTGAGTGAGTAGTTGAGTGAGAGAGCGAGCGGCAGAAAAGTGATGTGAATGCGAGCAGAGCAGAGGAAAAGGTTGGCAATAAGTGGTCAGTCTGATAGTAAATGTACAGTACAGACTACAGTGTGTAAGTTAAGAAATGCTGCAGCTTGTCAAGACCAAGAAAAGTCACGTCTGTATTTCCCCAACTGCTGTAAAAGTGAAGGGGGTTAGCTCCAAAGTTAGCAACAATGGGTCAGCCTAACCCGGTATATACATACACATACATATTACTGTGTGCTAATGATGGTAATTCTGTATTGCTTTATTGGTGTGTAGTTGAAACATATATATTATTCTTCCGATTATGATCATCTGTTAATATTTAGGCCTGTGTGCTAAATAGAAATAATTTACATTTGTTATATTTGGATTTATGTTAAATTGTTTTAAATGTATTTATTTATTTTTTCTTTGTTATTATTACTAACTGGTTTGCATACTTATTTATTTTATCTTTTGTTATGTTTCATTTCCCCAAACCAACCCTGGCTATGGTTGCTCGGAGGTCCTGGCTGGTGGCTCCTGTCCAACCACCTCGTTTAGGTATAGAGGTGTAGAGAGCGAGAGGAAAAAATGATAATAATAATAATAATAATAATAATAATAAAACTCATCCAACTCATCCTGGTTCCACCCTGATGCCCAACCAGAGACCCCTCACAACAACACTGAAGCTTTTTTTTCTATTAATTTCTTTCTTCTCCTTCCTTCTTCTCTTTCCTGCCCTCTGCTCCTTTCCCTCTATATCCTTACACACACACACACACACACACACACACACACACACACACACACACACACAACGCCTACCCATACTAGTGCACACGCACATGCACACCAGTGGCGGCTGGTGACTCAAAAAATTGGGGAGGACAGGAGGAAAACCAACATGGAATCTTACAACAAACCGCATCAAACTACATGATTGTCCCCCACCTGATGAAATTGGAGGGGTGGGGGGCAATTTTGTATGCCAATAAAACAATTTCCTTTCAAAAACAAAAACCCCTGAGTGGTGTAAAGGCTGCTTCTTTAAAGATATTTAGCATATACATAATGTCTCTAAACAAAGAAATGCTCATTTTAGCCATAAAGTGGTTCAGAATGTGTCATTTTACTAACAAAGTGAAATTCAAATTTTTAGTATTGTTCTATTGTGACAACAAATTTATGTTCTCATCAAAAACAGACAACATATCACATGATTTACATGTGTTTCCTATATATTTTCTTATATTTGTTAACACTAGGGGTGTTAACATGAACACAAAACTCACGGTTCGGATCATACCACGGATTTGAGTCACGGATCAGATCATTTTTAGGATCAGCAGAAAAAAAAGGGGGAGACAAATAAAATTCCATTCATTCTGTAACACACTTAAAGCCAGAAACAGCAATGAACTTTTGCCTATGGTCTTAAATGAAAACAACATTTAAGATGTCCAATGTAAATATATAAAATATTCAATGCTCAGTTATTGCAATATGAGGCATGATACCTTCCTCTTTTAAACAGGGTAGTGAATGAAACAGCGTCTGTCCACATCATCAAAACTTGATGATAACTTAGAAACATGAACACACGTCTTGTCCTGCAGCTTGTTGAATGAGCCACCAAACAAACATTCACCGCTAACGGCAGTTAGCAGCTAGATAGGTAATTAGCTGCTCAGCTGCAGCACATTAAACAGCAGGTAAACGTAACTGCAAATGTCACTTCAGACCCGTTAGATGCTGGTTTGATCGTTGCTCTTCAAAATCCCTGTTAGCGACACGCTGTCTGTCCATGACTTGTACTTACAGCAGTTTGTTTACTTTGTCTTAAATGTCACATTAAATTTTGCAATTAATCCGCAGTTAATATGCCTGCTGTGGGGGGGGTGATCAGTACGGATCACGGATCAACTACGATCCGTTACACCACTAGTTAACACTTGTTATTCTAGTTACTTTAAGCTTATTACTCAATATACGGCTCAGCTTAAAAACGAACTAAAGAAACTGTCAGACGCAAGCTGCCAGACCTCCTGCACTCATTCACTAATCATACAACATCAACAGGTGACTGAATAACCACTCAATTAAAAACGTGATCAATTCCAAATGAATGAGTGAGTCCAGACAGCTCACTGTAACTTCAACAAGCAAACTAATGTTACCCACAACACATTATGATTTCTGCTGCATTCTTGTTGAGATAAATTCACACAACAGCCACACACAGAGACATTTAACCATCAGAGATGAAAGCGACCAAAGAGACAGAGAGAGAGAAGCTGTATCTGACTCACGTTATCTGATGTCTTCTTCTTTCTATCATGGAGATGAAGTATTCATGTCATAACATCCATTTGTGGATGTTACAGAACTTTATGGCTGCTGCTTAACCAGTCTGATATCATTAGCAACAATGACAAACAAGCTAACTCTCTTGGTTGTGTCTCCGGTTGCTTCTCTCTCCAGCCTCCTTGGTGGCGTCCTGCTGCTGCTGTGCTGCACAGTCCAGATAATTTCTCCCATAAGCTTAAAAACAGTCCTTAACAGTCCTTCCATGGATGTATAAAGAGTCCTTCAGGCTGCTACAACAAGCCAGGATCTATCTACATTTATAAGAATTAACTAATCGCAGTAATGATGGATTAAATTGTTTAATTATTTGACCAAATCGTGGCAATACATGTAGGTATTTAAACAGGCGGACAACAATAGATCAAACACAGATCGACTTTCCTGTTACATTAATACATGATGACATGAGGAACACATGAGGAAATAAATGAGGTGAAAACAATGATTAAACTAAAGAAGGAAATAAATCTGCACAGCTTCTAGCTGCTGCCAGCAGCAGGATCAGAACCTTGGAGAGCTGATCAAGTCCTGATAACTGTGTTAATGATTTTTTACATGATTAAAATTAATGATTTAATTTTTGAACGATATTTAACAAATATTCTTTAACATTTTTGAGAGCACAGTGATCATGTTTCCATACTTTCAACAATTAAAACCCTGCTGATTTGACCTGTTACTCCATTACTGAACAAAACGATTTTAAGGAAACCAAAGCTGTAATTTAAGAGAATAAACCTTTTCAAAAACCAAACAAAGATAAATTTGCAACAAATGAAAGAACAGGATCTTAAACTGGTGGTCTGGGGCTGACCACGGGGGGGGGGTCCAGGAGCAGCAGTGTGCTCGTTATGGATTGTGTACTTTCACTTTGCGCACAAGCAGATCTGTTTCCTCTGCAGAGACATGCTCCTTCTTACTACTTGGCAAATGTGCCGTCATAATAGCAATCCGCCAAGGTGCAAGCGCACCTGGCTCTTAAAGGGAATGGGAGATGACACTGTGATTGGTTTATTGCATGTTACACCGAAAACACACCCATGATTAATTAGGAGACGATGGACAACCCCTTTGAACCATGTGCCTGGCGCATCGACCATTTTTCCACCGTTAAAATAGCAAAAGTGGATTTGGACACACCCTCAATGCAATTGCACCATGCGCTTCAGACCGTGTGCTTTAGATCGTTAAAATAGGGCCCACACTCTGCTTGTTACACAAACAGGACAAGCAGCAGCGCACAAACATGCAAAAGGTAACAAATAAAAGGATTACAATGTGAAAGATTATTATTGTGTATATTAATATATTTTAGAAAAATACATGTCAGAATTGTAACCTGATGAGGGGTTGTCTAAAAACTCAAGTTAGACTAAGTTAAAAAAAATCCAACAACACCACCCTAGGAATTCCACCCAGGGAATACATCAAATGAATTCCTACTTCGATCACACAGGTAAGTTTCACACAAAAAAATTAATAGAGACCTGGTTTTTTAAGGTATTAAAAAGAGTTGTTGTTTTTAATCTTCTTCCATGATGCAGCATATAATAAATGGCAGTAAAAATAGAGGATGTAAAAAAAACATCAAACTGAAGAACATTAGTAAGTGTCTAGGCTTCAGTGATCCTAAAATAATTTTAAAAAACCATATTAAAAAGATAAAAAAAAATACATAAAATAGGGAGTTGGAGGAATTGACTAAAAAAAGGAAACATACAAGGGTGTTACAGTTTAGATTGGTGTTAACACTACAAACAAATCACAAAATATATATGCACACAAGAAGTATAAATAAATAAAAGCACAAAGCCACCTTTTAAATGTTAGCACCACCTCTGTATGAATCAGCTAGTTAAAAACAATAAATAAGTTACACCAAGTAAACTTAACAACCACCACAAAATGTAAAACAAATTAGGAATATACTAAAAGAAATAAAACATAACTACACTAAGATCACTGAATAAAACCTAGCACTTAAAACTCAATAAAGGAAATTAAAAATCAAGTCAGTTTCAGGTATAACAAAGCAGCAGTGGCAGTCACAGCTGCAGAGACAAAAAAAAAGAAACACAGGTTAGTCCTATCTTCTTCTTTTTTTTACATTTATCGAAACACACAATGATAAAATGAGGCTACCTTGGCTGTATAACTCCACTGAATTTTTTAGTCATTGCTGACTTCATGCCAAGGAACTCCAATTTCATAGAGCTGTAATTCTTTTCAGCAGGGTGGAGGCTTCGACTGGCATAGGCGACGGGCCTCACTCTGCCATCCTGCTCCTGAGACAGGACGGCACCCAAACTGCTGTGACTGGCGTCGACCTCCAGGATAAATGGGAGAGAAAAATTAGCAAAAGCCAAAGCAGGTTCACCTACTAACCGGGCCTTTAACTCCTGGAAGCTCCTCTGGCAGCTTTCTGACCAGTCCTGTCCCAGCAATGCCCCCCGGCCTTTACGAGTCTTTCCCCCAAAGAGTTCAGCCAGCAGATGATGCAGCGGTGCAGCCAGTTTGGAGAACCCCTCCACAAGGCGCCGATAATAGCTGGCGAAGCCTAGGAAAGACCTGAGCTCAGAGATAGTTGTGGGGTGAGGCCAGTTAGCAACTGCTGAAATCTTGCCAGGGTCAGTGGAGACTCCCTTCTCTGAAATATGGTGCCCCAGGTACTGTACCTCTTTTTTAAAAAAGGAGCATTTCTCCAATTTGACCTTGAGCCCCTCCTGTCGCAGATGGTTCAGCACCAGATCCAGCCGGCTCAAGTGTTCTCCCACACTGGAAGAAAAGACAATGATGTCATCTAGATACAACAGTAATGACTGGCCAAACATTCTTTCCATAAGGCGTTGGAATGTGCCTGGTGCATTGCACAACCCAAATGGCATTCAAATTGAATTCAAATAACCCAAAAGGGGTACAAAAGGCAGTCTTGGGTTTATCTTCCTCTGCTACTGGCATCTGGTTGTAGCCAGTGACTAAGTCCATGGCGGAAAACCACTTGGCCCCAGACAGTGCATCCAAGGATTAAAATAGGTCCCAAAGTCTTAAAGTGGTAGTTTCTTACTCATGGGGAGGAGGCCAGCTCAGGGAGGCGATGCCTCTCAGAGACTTTTATTTGCTAGAGAAAAGGCAGGCAGAGTTTGGGTGTGTTTTAAAGGTTTTCACACCGAATTACTGATGAATATTCAATTTCTTTGTTCTTGAGGGACTTAAGGTGTGGCCTGTGTCTGCAGCCTGCATCTTCTGAAATAAATTAATTTTTGAGGAAATCTGATTCTGAGTTTTTACACGCAAAAAAATCACACTTCAAGTCACTATGGCCAAGTATTTCGCATTAAATTTGCAAAAACATTCTTTTCAAAATATTCAAGTATTTCATGATATTTCTGATTAATAATGGTCTCACACGTTTGTCTCTACCTGATGATGTGTCGTGATTGGATATTCAAACCTAACTGGTCATTGAAATTATGCATTTTAATTTTAATTTTTTTTATTTATGTGAATTCTTGAGCACATTTAGATATAAAAATAACTGGCTTTGCAAATTACCAACAATTTTAACCATTTGGCCATTCACAACACTAACTTGGAAAAAGATCTATGAAGTATTGAACTTTATTTTGAGCTTTTAGTCTATCAGACCTTCATCAGAGCATACATGTAAGCTGTTTGTGAAATACTGCATAGATTTAAGTGTGTGTCTATTTTATCAAGTTTGTACTCATTGATGCTTCCAGCACTTTACAAAGCTTTAGTCGGAGCAGTGGTCATCTTGCATTACATACTGTTTTATGAAGTGATTTAAAAG
The DNA here is from genome assembly GCF_910596095.1 of Thunnus maccoyii. Taxonomy (NCBI): domain Eukaryota; kingdom Metazoa; phylum Chordata; class Actinopteri; order Scombriformes; family Scombridae; genus Thunnus; species Thunnus maccoyii. The sequence goes on from NC_056538.1 coordinate 19,869,166, forward strand.
ATGATACTGAGTGTGCCTGCCTGAGATTGTCTTAGAGCATATTAAAAGCCTGGCAGTATTTTGTTTAAATTGCATTCTTTAGATGGTTCACCTGCTTAAACAAGACCAAAAGGGTGGTGCTTTTTAAAGTCAGTGATCCAAATGAGAGGTAGATCTTAGTTAAATGCTTCAGTTGGACAAAGCAGTACTATACCATTCTAGACAACTGGGCGTCAAAAGGCTATCCATTCATCCATCTATCCATTCATGAACAGATATTTGCCCTGTGTCAAAAGCCAGTGAACATACAGTCAAAATAAAAAGTTATCACAATATGCAATTTTCCCTGGGGGTCACAGTAGATGGGGTTGCTGGCCAGGATGCAGTTATCTCAATTTTGTCTAATTTGTCTGCGGTTGGCCCACATTGTCAGACGGGCCTCTTTTTTAGCAGAGTGCACAGGCAGAGCACATATTGGTAAAAGGAGGTTTACTTGGTCTTTGTTCAAAAACAAGGTTGAAAAAGGTAAGCAGTCAGTGAGGGCAAACAACACCAAAAAGGGAGCAAGCAGGTAGACAAAAATCCTTTGTGGCACAATAGACTGAATCTGAAAAATAGGAATGATAGGTGAACCAATGTATATACTAAAAGAGTGATGGGGACAAGGGGACAGGTATGCAGGCAGATGGTGATCAGGTGACCATAGGATATGGTGAGAAGAGCTGAGGACAATTGCTGGGTAGAGAAGGAAAAGCAGGGGATGTTAGAACAGGAAGATATGGCATAAGACAGAAAACAGTGCCAATTATAAAAAGTCCCTCTGACACCCATGTGTATTTGGCTTATTTGGATTTGGCAATGTCAAAAACTACAACTTTAACTACAAGGCGATAAACAAGGCTATAGCATTACACTCTTCATTCTATGTTCTCAGAGTTTCTTTAAATAATTCTCAAAGTTTTATTTCATATCATTTTTAAACACACACTTAATGGGTCACTTAAACACACACTTTAAACACACACTTTATGGGTCACTGAAATGCCTCTCCCCATGTGATTTCGTTACCATCATTCTAATGGTCCTTTTTCATAGGAGACATTTTGACATGTCACAGTAGGAAAAGCACAGGTGTAAATATTTAAATTAATGATAGTGAAGTATTGTGCATGCTGGCTCACTGTCACACTGTCATACTGGGACATACTGGGACACCTGAATACAACAGAGCCATCGTTAATGTTAGTAGTTCCACCTGTGCTTTTCCTACTATTTTGACTAGGAGTCACAATGTCTGCTGTGGAAAAGGTCTGTACAACATTTGGAGCCCTTACACCCTCTTTCACTCAGGCATTTTGACTTATTGTGCATGTGACATTCAAAGTTTATATGGGTTCAGTGTTAATAGGTGGATATTGGTACTGGGCCTTGGATTCAACCGATGTCTCCTTGATGCCTCCGTGTGGAAGCATTCTGTGTATACCATGGGGGCCAGTTGCATAAAACTCTTTGTAGATTCATGAGTAAAAGTGTCTGTACGCACAAAGACAGACATATGCAGAATGAAAGGACAGACAAATTAAACTGGAGCACATCATCTATGTAAAAGAATTTCAATTCTTTTACCTAACCTACAGGGCCTTGCAAGGTCAAACACCCTAGTATACGCCACTTATAAGCCCAATCGGGCTCCAACGTCTACTGTACAGAAATTACTGTCTGTCCCTCAAACCCTATATAAAACCCGAAGTGACCGGCTTTTCAAGCTGTTGCACCCAAATTATGGAATGCTCTCCCGTTATCGCTGTGATCTCTAGACTCCGGTGACGTGTTTATGAAGCAGCTGAAAATGTTTTTATTCAGACAGGCTTTGGTTAGCCTGTCTAAATAGTGTAACCACTTATATTGCTCCTATTTATATCTCTGTCTGTGTGTCTCTTATGTGCCATTTGTTTGTTACTGTGATTTTAACTTGTCAGTCCTGCACTGTTTGTTGTCAATGGTTCATTTTTAATATTGCCTTTAAAAGTGTATTTTTCATTAATGTAAAGCACTTTGTGATTTTGTATCTGTGAAAGGTGCTATAAAAATAAACTTTACTTACTTACTTTACTTTCTTAAAAGTTTATCTGAAGCTTATATGAGGCTTCAGCAGTCTGAATTAGTCATATCAAGTGGATATCTGCCACATTTAGTCTTTTTAGCATAAAATTCCCTATTTGTATTTCCTCAGACAGTGTTTCCCTGTTGAGCTGCAGTGGAAGTATATTAACAAAAAGAAGGACTTTGACCCTAAAAAGACTAATGTTGAAAGATATATACATGATTTGACTAATTTGGACGGCTGAAGCTTCATATTAGCTTCAGATAAACTTTTAAATACATTTTTGCGCAGAAGGAGGACTGTGGATTTTGTCCCCCAACACTTACATTGTAAGTGCATTATAAAGGGATCTTCTAATGGTTAGTATGAACAAAAGGAATGATTACAGCAAGAAAAACCTATTTCAATGTTCATTTGGGCACCTGACTATTGTTGTAACACACACTTGAAAAATTGTGAACCTGTCCTTTAAGTTACCTGTCAGACATGTCAGCAGTTTGTCATTTCAAGTGTCTGTATTTTTGTATTTTCATACACCTGTATAAGACACTGCATCTGCTATCTAATGTCTAATTGTGTAGTATTTGTGTCAACCTGCCCAGGAACATCATTAAAATATTTACTTATTTTTTTAGATGTTTTTGTACTTGATTCCTGACTTTCCTGTCTTTTCTAAGGGCCACTGAGTATTTTTAACAAATGTAAACACTTTTTCCATTATACTGACAGGTCTGACGACACACAAAAAACTCGCTTGAGTGAGCTATTCTGCACTTAAAACTTAAAACAAGTGGGTATTGTTGTCTCTGCTTTGCTGTCATGTCTGCATATTCCAAGATGTCATAATCATTGACTAAATCATTGCAGGCTTCTTCCAACACAGTCCATATTCTTCATGAAGTACAGTCATTGCTCAAAAAGTTATTATCTGCAGTGAGGGCTTGTTGTTTATTGTTCTCATCTCAGCACCATAAGGTCTGAAGAGGACATCACCATGATGCAATCTAATACAATCTTCTGGTGACCCTCCTCCTCTTCTCACCTGAAGAATCCAGGCGTGAATTTGTTTATGCATGGTTCTGTGAGCAGAGCCTGTCACAGCTCACTGAATGCCAGATACACAGTTGAATCACTTAAGTTTAGAGCCAATTTTTTATTGCGTATGTTACTGAAAATAAATGTTTTTCATTTTTACAGACTAAGTGATTCAATTTCCTCCATTTTATTTCAGAGTGCTGATTCATTCATTCTTAAAAGTCTCAGACACCAGTTTAGACTTATTGAAAAGTTCTGAGGCACCCAAGAGGGTAATAAATGTAAAAAGCCTTTAATATTTCATGGCTACTAACATTATTTTCTGGTTGTTTCTCCACAGTTACATTCTAGAGCACAAATAAACACGCCCACACACCTCCACTCAACCCTGCGGCAGTGGGCCGCACTGCCTAATTTTAAAGGATTTTTAAATTTATTATACTCTTGAGTGCCTCAGATCTTTTCAATAACCCTAAACTAGTAGGATTCCCAAACTGAAAAGCACCAGAGGGATTTGATTTATTTATTTATTGACTGGGACAGTGTGCAGTTTGAAACATTGAAGATGCACTGCACCAGAGTTAGCTTGAAGCTAGTTTGCATCTGTAGTCCCCAACAAAAAACATACAACAGCATAACAAACACTACAAAGCAAAAAAAAAAAAAAAATACACACACACACAGAATACACCATACCAAATACAAAATACAAAACTACACACAGCACATCACATACACCCACAATGTCAATTAGAACTTGTCAAATTTAAATCAAGACCATAGATGGAGTTTAGACTCAATGGTCACACAGCATTCCACTGAGTTGTGGCTTTCACAGAGAAAGCTGACAGCCCAAATGCAGTACGACGTAATGGTATGGTACAATCTTGTATAGAGGATATTCTGGAGGATCTAATAGAACTTACTGAGCGAGTATACACAAAGTCACATGGTGGAGGAGGGGCCAAACCATTTAAAATTTTATAAACCAGGCACAAATTTGAGAATAATCAAAAATCCTCAAAGCTCAATAAATTGTATTTCTCCAGTACCCTACAGTGATGGAAATGCATTGGCTTTTTGTCCAGAGTTTTAAGAGTTTGTTTATATAAGGACTCAAGAAGTCTTATGGCTGTTTCTCCAGCCTGTCCCCAACATGTGATGCAATAAGACATATGGGAAAGAATCATAAAGTTGTTCTTTATGATTTTAACCATAAAGTACCACTTACAACCATAATGCCTTTCTACACCCAAGCAGCACTCTATAGATTTGTTTTTTGACAGAGTTTTTAAGGAGGGCTCGTCCTAAGCTGGAGTAGCTCCGTTCATTGAACATGGGGAATTATCCGCTCTTCACTCAAAATGGCTACTGGATATTTTTCTTATTCAAAAGAAGAAGGTGAGAGCATTATAGTTTCAGATACTTTTTCCTTTGACCAGAGCTCCACACAGACTACAGATGCCAGAAAGATTTTTTTAAAGCTTAAAAAGTTTTCAGAGAAATAACTGAAATTACACCTACATATGACAACATTATCAGACTAGTGGAGAGAGAAAATGATACCAAGAGGACTAAGAATAAAAAAATCCCATCCTTTGGCTTTGGAGATACTGAGTTTAAACATAAATGGGAAGCCATCCTGAATGACATTATGCTACTTCTTATTGAAGAAGCCAAGAAGCAGAAATGTCAAACTCAGAATGAAATAGCCATACTTAAAGAGGAGATATCTACAAGATTCAAAGAACAACAACTCCCCTTTGAAAAAGAGTTAAAAGAAGACTGGATAAACTACAGAAAGAGCTCAAACAAGATCAAGATCAATCTGATTACAAAGAAGACAGTGGAAAGAAGACAAAGACACAGCCACAAAGGAGAAGAACGGTTTCTTTTCAGCTGCTTAGTAGCGATGAGGACCATTCTGGGATGCAAGACTCTTCTTCAACTGATTTTTTAGACTCCAGACGCAAGAGAGAAAACTGAACACGAAGATGACAAGGCAGAAGACCATACGAGGCAGAGGCAGGTCAATCAAAAGTCCCAAGCCGTGGCCTGTACAACAGGAGCAAAATCAGAATGAACAGGTGATTAACATCTCCGGCATTCCACTTTCAACCAGCTATGTCTCTGTCCTATCTAAAAGTTTTACATTTGCCCCCATAAATATTTCATTGCCAGTGAGTTTCACACAAAAGGTAGATTTATTCAAGTTCTATCGCAATGTCCAGTTGAAAGTTTGCTATCATACTAACCCCAGTCAAGCAGCCTCTCGTTCCCATGCTCAGCTGGATACAACAAGAACACAATTCAAGCCAAAGTCCACTTTCATTCCAGACATATTCAATCACACTCTTTAACTGAAATCCATTTTCTTGATCTTAGGATCTTTAAAGATGACGATGGTGATTTACATACTTCCATATTTAGAAAACCAACTGACCGCAACACCATCCTAAGGGCAGACAGTTTCCATCCTCCTTGGTTGATAGATAACATACCCTTCGGTCAGTTTCAGAGAATTAAATGCATCAGCGACTCAGAAGAAGTTTTTGAAAGAAATGCTCAAGATATGAACCAAAGATTTAAGAAAAGAGGATAAAAACACAAGACTACAGATACAGCTTACAATAAAGCAAAATGTCTCACTAGAGAACAGTTACTTGTCCTAAAACAGAAACAACCTCAGATGTGGTTTACAGACTCGAGTATCCATGTGGTTTCTTTTTACATTGGGAGAACAAAGTGCAAACTGAAGGCAAGATTGCCCAAACATAAACATTGTTGCAGCCCTTGGTATGAATTAACAGACGTTGAGTTCAACTGGTATGATGACTTTTATTCTTCAAGTACAGTGAAACTAAAAAACACAGCAAAAAAAACATCAAAAAACTTAGTCTCTATACCTCAAAAGCATATATCACAACTACAATAGTATTGAAAAACATTACATTTACCATGTTTAACACAGCATAACTATAATTCATCACTACAATTAAAAACACACGTTATATTTATTACATTTACTTAAAACCACACTACAAACGTTACAAAAAAAAACCCTAATAACGATACCATGAACATAATACGCCAAACCACATACCTCTTTCTGCCAACCAAGGGTGCAAATATTGTGGATGAGGATAGTGCCCACATGTAAACCTGGCCTCGGACAACTGCACTCCATAAACAAAAAACATATTACATAACGTTGTCTCCCTGACCCCACAAACAGCATTATATTTTTAATTTAAATTTTACTCAGTTAACTTACTTTGTATCTGCTCTCTCAACAACCTGTATCGACAACCTGCAACCTGTGGCAATCTGGCGTGTGACGTCACTATTTACCTTTTTTTCTCTCTTTTAAACTTTATTGGGGTGTGCCAACCCACCCAGGAACATGAATAAATACACAATTGGCTCCGCTGGCCACTTACAAACATGATATAAGAACTGGCAACCCCCAATACTCCATGGCACTACATTATGTAGAGGCTTACCACGGCTGGCACTACATTATGTAGAGGCTTACCACGGCTCTCATACACTATTTCTCTATTTTGCCTTGACCCAAGTTTTTATTACCTTTGATTTTACTTATTTTTAAATGTTTATGCATATATTACATAAGAATAGGTCTCCCAGAAAAGTCCTAGTTTCTATTTTGACACTTTCCGCAAGAGTCTTACCTAACTTAAGTGTTTCTGACTGAACTGTAAAACATGTGGATTTGATCAACATCTGCAGACCACAGTATTGTTTCTGGTATTGTTTCCACCATTGTGCCACTGCTGTTGTTAGCTTCCACCAGTTCAAATGCTGATGTGTCAGGGAGTTAGCGTTAGACCAGACTGCCAAGTTAGAAACTGCCTTTCCTAATTTTTTCATAATAAAGTAAATTCCGGGGAAATGCTTCACTACAACCAAGATCCTAAAAGTGGTTTGTGGTTCAACACAAGAAAGCCAAAATCATTGACTGTTGTCATATGTCTGACTTATGGCTGATTTATGTCAGCACATTCATATAATAAAGCTTTAAATAATTATTGGGCCTTTTGCCCACATGAGGGTTATGATGGCCTTGTGCAGTGCCATAATTATTTTTTCCAGACAGAAGAGCAGACACAAAGACATGAAAGAACATAGCGGAAGAGCCGCTGGAGAAGCCCAGGACATGACAATCATCATCCTCCCTATCACCTATAATCATCAACACAGCCTACAGGCTATATGTATCATATCCTTCAATGGCAGAGACATTCACAACATTTTGAACACTCCAGAGTTAAAGGATAAGGCTGGAAATATTCTATATTTTGTTACTGTCAATAAATCCCATGAAAAGACCAAAACCAACCATGCGCCAGTCTGTCTGTCAGCACTCAGCCCCAAGCCTATTTGTTCTCATTGAAGACGTAAATCTTTAAAAACAGGTCAAGAATATATATTTTTAGGTCATTCATTTTTTAAAAAGGCTTAATAATTTCTTTAAATAGCTGGGCACTGTAGTTTTTAAGAAACATTACTCAAACAGGAGTTAATAGTGCATTTGTTAGGGACTGTTTTCAGCCACATATTTGGGGCACTAATGAGCATTTCCAGCAGCAGGACAGTGTATGTGGGATTGACTCAAAATGAACTAGTGGTACAAGTGCCCATGTTTATTGTAATGAAGGATGATGTCACCTAGTGTGTAAGGGGCCAAGCTGGCAGACACAAAGAGTCACAGGTAGTTTTCAAAGAGAGGGTTTTATTAAAAATTATTATTAAATTACAAAAGGTGTGTAACAATTGGTCCTTGGGTAAATGGAAAAGTTTGCTGAAACTTGAGTAATCAATTAGTAATTTCCTGATAGCTGTTTAAAATCCCTGGACAGATTTTACGGATGTTGAGTAGCACCTTTTCTGTCCTCAACCACTGTATACAGATAATATAATATATACAGATAATATACAGAAAATAATAAATAAAAAGAAAGTAAAATAAATAAATAAATAAGGCCTAAGAATGATAAAAAATTAATAAAGAAAATTATTCAGCAAGAGTGGCTCGACATGTGTGACTCGAGGCTTAACGTGTTGTACCGGGGGATGCAAAGGGAAAAGCTAATTCAACTTCTCTAAATAAATTATTTAATTTTAACGTTATTCGACATCAACCCTTGATCACAAAGCCATGTTATGTCTCACTGTTGAGGTGTGTCGTCATCTCGGCAGGTAAAGCGTTGTTTGACGCAGCATCACCAGCGGTGTTGCAGTGGAAGAGCCTGTATCAGCTGTGGGCTGCGGCGCATCTCCGTGGATGCAGAGGCGTTGAATGCCGGTAAAGAATCAAGCCGTTTCAGGCTGCTCTGGCAGAGTCCTCAGGCCGGCTTCACGTCTGGGTTGCAGTCTTGCTCTCAGAGAGCAGGTTCAAGCGTTCTTCTTTTTCTTCTTCTTCCTCTTCAAGGGTTTAAATTGCAGATTCAGGCTTTTGGTTGGCTTGTAGTAACTTAAGTTGAGTGTCGAATAAAGTTTAGTCTGACTACGCTCAAGTCTTCAGCGGCGTCTACTTCAAAATAAAATACTGTACGTGTTTACTTCAAATTAAATTACTTTATGTGGAAATACGAGACTTAATATACTAATAAAACAAAACAAATTAGGTTAACACGGATATATTTGGTTGAAAAACAAATAAAAGAGACGTCTTAAGAGCTTTTTTGAGTTCTTGGAGGAGGTTTTTTATGAGTTAGAATAAAACGGGAGGAGTTTGGGTGTGTTGTAAAGGGTTTCGCACCAAATTATTGATGAATATTCAATTTTTTTGTTCTAGGGGCTTTAGTTGTGGCTGGTGGTTTGCAGCCTGCGTCTCCTGAAGTAAAGGAATTTGGTGAAATCTAATTCTGAATTTTTACATGCAAAAACTCACACTTCAAGTCACTGTTGCCTATTATTTCACATTAAAGCTGTAAACATATTCTTTTCATAATGTCCAAGCATTCATGATATTTCTGATTAATAACAGTCCTGTCAGATTGCATCATACTTGTAAAGCCATTCAAAAACAGTTAAGCAATTTACATGAATCATGATAAGTCAGTTCTTCCAATAACAAACATTAACCTTCATATTAACACGTCACGATGTCTAAGCATACAACCCTCATTAGTCAACTTTCTCAAACTATTTACACAACTTAAACCATTTACTGAAATAAAGTTTAATACTATAGTGAAAGGAGTTACCTGAAAAAAGAAGTTAGGCAACACTAATGTGATTAGATTACTTTCAGAAACATATTTAAATATAAGTTGACATAATTTACTTCATAATATAAAAGCATTCAACGTGACTTTTGTTTAACAATAAAAGAAACTTTTGACTCAAATCCTTCAAATATTAAATTTACATTCCTATTATTTTAGAAACTTCATTCTTTCAACCAAACTACTTGTCTAATTTAACTACTAAAATATGATTGTTTATGAGGTTAATGGATCACAAGTTAAACACTTAAAATACAAATACATGGTCATTAAACATTCACTAACTCTTCACATAAGGGAATTTAACTCTTGTCAATAGAGGAGCAGTATTGTTACCTGTTAGTATAAAAGGATAATAGAATCTAAGTCTTATATCTCTTTAGTAGATAGTCATACACCTGTGAAAGTTATACTGTTCTTCTTGTATTTACATGACAAATAACATGATATAAGTAACATGATGATAAGACATTTAATTTACATGAATTTCAGGTTTGTCTCAGATTTGAAATGGGCTTCACGAAGTCCTCAGGAATGTGGATTAGTTTATGGCTTTGGTGATAAGAGCCTGTCTACCATCTATAAGGTGGGAGTTGTTTTCCTCTGGTCCAAGTGACCTTTAGGGTGATTTCATGCTTTTAGTTCATGTCGTAATTCAATTATCGAAATGGTTTCTAGGAGCTCTTTCTGAGTCTGTTGAGCATGACTAATCAAACCCCCACTTGGAGGGTTACAAAGGTCAGTTCTGCAGGCCAAGGGTGTGATCTTACAAACTTAGGAATCCAGGGAGTCTGTCTCTTATTTTCCGTAAGAAGATTAGTTAACAGAATTGAAGAACAAGCGGTTGTCCTCCTACAATGGAAAAAGAACACGATGACATCTGGGGTTATAGGTTGTTTAAAAAAAACAATGGAAGATATAACAAAGAACAGTCTGTATCTGTTAGTGCTACATTCTTTATTATAGCCTGTGTGTCCTTTCATACTTAAAACCCTTACATACTGTTCATACTCTTATTATTCACAGTATCCCCTCATAATTAGTCTCTATACCAAATTTCTGAACCAAAAATCTATTTTTCCATTCATAAATATATCATCAATAAATGGGTAATTAATCCTTAATTAGGCTTTCAGAGATCAGAGAGGGTGTATTTTTTAGGTTTACACTTTTGCATTTGCTTTTGGAGAAAAAAACATTCACAATCACTCTATATTCTGGTCCTATGTGACCTAAAACAGGGGAACATAACAGCTATCATGATTTCAATTAATTTTATTGAATGAGAAGAATCATTTTTGAATGATGATTTTTGAGTAAATATGGGTCAAGTTCCACCAAAACCCTGTGTATCAAAATAAAATTGAAATATTTTCATTTTTGTACTGTATATTCTGGGTCACCTTGGGAGAAGACTTAAAATTTCAGGCTCAAAGAAAGTTGTTTAGGGTGTTTTTACTGTGAGTGACTGTTAATGAACTCTCTTGTGGGTTCGGCCCCATTGGTAATCATTCTGATTGAGAACAGGTGGCACTTGTTTTTTCCTGATTTAACAGTGCCTTTAAAAAGGAGTCATATGGGGCTAGGAGGGAGGTTTTGCCTCACACGTTGCTACCTCTTAATTGCTGTTGAGGGTGAACATCAGATTTAAGCATGCACCTTAACTGTTTTCCTTGTAGATGTCATCTGTATGTTTCAAGCATTTCCCTGGCACGCACTGTTTGCAGTCAGACTGGAACTAGCTGGAGGTAGCGTTAGCTTTACATGAAGAGACTAGAATACTGTGTGTGTGCCAGATGATGACACAAGGGCTGGCTGTTTGCTCATTGTGACTTGCAGCTCTAAGGTATGCCATTCTTTGTTTGTCTTTCGTTTCTAATCATAATTGTTCTCACATTTGGGTAATAATGTACACCTCTCATAATAGGTCATGGTGTGAGGTGGCTTCCTGTATGACCTAGTTTGCTGTACTTGGTGACGGTAATGTAGCATAGTCGCCTAGTTGGTGTCTCCTCACGGTTAGGGCTGGGCGATATGACCAAAATCTCATAACCCAATATAGGTAATATCATATTCTGATAACAATACCTGTCCCGATATAGCACATTTTAATTCAATAAATAAATAGTTTGTGCGTCCCCTCCGTCTCCCCCCGCCGGCATAAAGCTGCCTAACATGTGTGCTTTTACATAGCATGCTGGTGTTCTGGATTCAGAGGCGTGACAGAGATCAGATTGATCGGAGCAGTAAACTCTGCCATGAGAGAGTACAGTTACAGACTTTTCTGTCGGCTTCCTGACTCATTCTAAATAAGATGAGAGAAAGAGAGAGAGAGAGCAGCTGTGGTCAAGTGAGCTAGAGAGTGAATGAAGAGAGGGAGCTACTGAAGAAAATCACTCAAGTCCTTGTTCAAAGTTTGCTGTGGTGGAAGTGATTTAATAGCATTCCAGTGGTGAGCTTACTGACACAGAGCTGGTCTGAGACAATAGACTGACCCAGAGCAGAAGGGATGGAAACACTTTATACTGTAAGATCAAACAATTGGTAAAAAGGTCAAATCAGCAGAGATCAAAGGCAGGAGAGACACACAGTTGGCATCATGTTGATCAAGGAGTTGTTCCCAGACATGACTTGTTTTTAAAGTCTCTACCCAAATGTTTATTTTCTTCTTCAGAGCATGATGTGAGAAAGCCGGTGACTCAGCTCAATGAAATGTAATTTTCTTACTGTTACTGAGAAGTTACTTTCTAGAGCACAAACACCCCCACACATGTCTGCTCAACCCTGCAGCTGTAAGCTACATTTGGTCTGACGCAACAGCATCAGCTCCCTGTCTAGTCATGCCGGCTTTCCCTTCCACCTACGCAGTTGCTCTGTGACTACCTCCATAACAGGGGTGTAAAAGGGGTCATAGAGAGCGGTGGAGAAATAAAAGAGTGTACATAAATTTGGTAAATAACATAAATAAATACAATCTCTACTGTGGGCTGAGCCCTTCATGTGTGTGCAGCGCAGCAGAGACAGACAGCGGTGGAGAGTTGACCACAACTAAAATTGTTACATTACTGTAAGTGCAATAAAAACTTCGCAAGTAAAAAGCCAAGAGGAGTAATTTATCAATGTAATCTGTGCAAAAGATTGACAGACTCAGAATAACAAATATATTGCCGTAAACGGTGTGATTTGCGTCACAACAAAATAAACGATAGAGCATAATATGAAACGATAGATACTTTTCTCTCTTCACACGATATATATTGTCATATCGCACAGCCCTACTCACAGTTGTAAATATTACGTTTTTAACAATGTGTTCTTTTGCCCTATTAGGACGAGCCCTGCTGCCACTCCTGTTTTTGTCCTTAGTTAGTTCTTCACCTAATTTCCCCATCTTTTGGGTATCTTTTCTTTCAGTAGTTTGTATTTGAGTTTGTTAATTTGTTATTCGAAAGGCTTGTCTTGCTGGCCTCCTTATTTTTGGTTATTGTTGATGTACAATTCTTGACTCTTTTGAAACCTAAATTTATTCTGTTTTTGAAATTTGAAATTCATTTCTCTGCTCCTTTTCTTTATCAAAGAACTTGTGTATCTGTTGGGTATTCTCTAGGTGAAATTCCCAGAGTGGTGTTGAGTTCTTGTAGTCTGGGATGCTTTCCTAAGGGCCCTGGTTACATAAAGAAAGGGGCTGTGTGAATTTAGACATGTAGCACAGCAGTGGTCCCTTGATATTTTCAAGTCAATATCATTCAAGCCTTACAAGCTTGAAGATTTGAAGATAGGAGACAGAGTGAGTGAGGAGTAACTGTGTGTGTAGTTAACACCAACTCTCTGAAAACATTAATAGCCCCACCCTAACTGCATGTGCCAAATAGCGCTGGTCTTTGTGAATTAGACAGTTTTTCCCTGTTCACACAGGGGAGGAGAAGTGGTCAAATTTCTTGTGTAAGTTTTTCCACTGCACCAAGCAGTAAAATAAAGTTTGGATGGTCTGCAGCTGTTCATCCTGTGTTTGTATACCAATTAAATATAGTGAAACATCAAATACCGTGCATCAATGACAGTTACTGTTATCCTATGATCTGAGACTGTGACTATCACAAAATCAAAGGCAAGTTACAAAGTAAAAGCTACTTGGAAGGCTACTATGTACGTGAGCCTCTCAAGTGTCTCACGGAGGATACAACAAACATTTATTATGGTTATTACCAGTTGTAATTATGGTACTTATGGTTATTTTTCATTTATTTGTGAAGGTTTGTTATCGAAAATTTGCAGCTGAACAAAGCAAACTAAATAAAGGACCTGATGAGACTGAACTGAAAAACCGAGACTTAAATACAAATAACACAAGCACAGGAATACAGAAGGGAAACACAGAGCAAACAGAAAACCAAAAACCGAGAAAATACAGTAAGAAAGCTTTAAATGCCAGCAGGCCAAATGTAAACAAAAAAATACTGTGCCACAGAGCCAAGTGGGCTACAAGATAATCTGAGAAACACGTTCATTCAAAGTCCAAAACACAGATCAGATCAGATGGAATCTGAATTGCTTGATAGCACTAAACCCGAGGGGTGTACTTAATCAACTCACGACTCTCTACCTCATTTAGAACTAGAAATGCATTTAATGCATTTCCTGCAGTAAATGTGCATGAAAGCAAAGCATGGCTGAACTCTTGTCTAGACACTTGTCTAACATCCCTATCTGTACAAATAGAATTTGATTACCATGACATGTTACATTTAAGAGATTTGGTAGTTAATAAGTAGTATGCACTGCCACTGTGAAGGCCATAGAATATGATTCACATCGTTTTCATACTCATCAAACCATTCAGTGACCCCTCGTGCCCTGTGAATGGGGGCATTGTCATTGAAATGGAAACATATACACTTATGTTATTGTCTTAAGATTATGTTACACTGCCTTATAGTCAAAAGCTCATTGTAAAACTTTATGATCTCTGCTTCCCGTGTGAAAATGTAGATAAGAATTTGGCCTTCAACTCCTAATTCTCAGCAGAGACAGAAAGAAATTCCCTAGAGATACGGTGAATTAATTAAAAATAACTGTTAGGGTGATGAATATGGGATGATTGTGATGCATGTGGCTGTATATGCAAGTACCAACACTGAACTTCATTCAATATCTCTTCAGCCTAGCAGACGGGGAGATCTGGACTTGCAAATATGTATTCTGGATATTGCAATAAAACTCTGAAAGACAACTTGCTCTCTGTGAATTCATCTTAAATTTCCACTACAGTCATCCAGGAAGAAACCACTCCCATCAAGGTAGAAATGTTTCATCATAGGATAACGGTGATCACTCAGAACAACTTTGTATTGATTAGCAGTGACCCTTCCCTCTAAGGCGACAAGTGGACCCAAACCATGCCAGCAAAATGCCCCCCATAGCATAACAGAGCCACCAGATCCCCTCACTGTAGGGGTCAAGCATTCAGACCTGGACCAGTTTTTCCTTTAATTTGTCACCTGTCTGTATACACAAAAGCACATTTACACACATATTCTTTCTGTAGCTCACACACAAAGATCACAGTTAAACCTATACTGAGAATGTTTAGGTAACATGTTGAACAACAAGACACAAACATATGTTTTTACTTAAAAGTACAAGTTTTTGCCTTTGTTAAATTGATGGCATTAATAAAGTTCAAAACTATCTCAAATTTGTTTGATTTTGTGTCATTTTTATATCAGTATTTAATGGTAACACTATTTACCCATAGATCGTTCAATTTACCCCATCCCCATGCTCATTTTACCCCTACCTTGGAGTAAGTTGTGCCATAGGGCTAACTTTTTTTGATTGGTCATTGTTCTAAAACCATAATAATTAGATAACTTGTTTTAATTTCCATGGGTACACAACAACCTGAGGTATATATAGTAACTATTATTTGAAAAAAAAATACACTTTCATTTTGCAGTAAAATCATCAAATGTAAAAAGTGACTCATGTTACCCCGTTCTCTCCTATATGTTAACAAAACCCGTGACTGTAGTCGACTTTGTGACTTTGTGCTGACTCTGGTACAAAGTGGTTCCAGTAGCAGCAGCAGCTAGAGCTGCAAGTTCTTCATGGCAAATTAAAAATTGAATCTTCAAACTGAGAGAATGTCAGTGGTAACCAAATCTTACTGCGACGTTTGTCAGTGTGATTGAATAATTGTTGATACAACTTAACTTTCATCCACTTATCTCAGTTAGTTATACATTTTAGCAACTGATGAGATGATTTTGAGCTAATTATTCAACTTAAGTTCAGTTAATTCACATTTTTAAGGCAGCAGGGGAACTGACTACTGTTGGTACTACTACTGCTAATATACTAACATACTGCTGTTGCATTATAAAACACTGAATGGTTTAGGGCCAAAATATATTTCTGATCTTCTGCTACATTATGAACCATCCACACCTCTCAGGTTGTCTGGGACAGGTCTGCTTTCTGTCTACAGAGTCAAAACTAAACATGGAGAAGCAGCGTTCAGTTTTTATGCTCCACATACCTGGAACAAACTCCCAGAAAACTACAAGTGTGCTGCAACTCAGTTCTGTTAAATCAAAGTTGAAGACTTTTCTGTTTGCCGCTGCCTTTGAATAAATCAAATAATGATTCATTTCTTACACTGTGAATATTAATTTGTGTTGCCTTTCACAGAGGCCTAGTCATGTCAGTCAGAGTTTTCCATTGTGACTATCACAAAATCAAAGGCAATCAACAAAGTGAAAGCAACTTGGAAGGCTACTATGTATGTCAGCCTCTCACCCATCCCACCACAACTTGGTCTCATTTTTCCAAAAAGCAAACACAAGTGTCTCACTGAAGGTAAACATTTATTATGGTCATTACTGGTTTTTCCATTTATTTGGAAAGGTTGTCATCGAAAATTTGCAGCTGAACAAAGCAAACTAAACAAAGGACTGAACTTAAAATAAACAAAGGACTGAACTTAAAAACCAAGACTTAAATACAAATAACACAAGCACAGGAATACAGACGGGAAACACAGAGCAAGCAGAAAACCAAAAACCGAGAAAACACAGTTCACTCAAAGTCCAAAACACAGATCTGTTTCATTACTCAAAAACTGATAAATAACCACTTAGAATCTGAATTGCTTGATAGCACTAAACCTGAGGGGTGTACTACGAAGTGAGATGTGTGGGTTCGTGAGGTATGTTGAGCCTAAAGTCAGGGTTTTCAATGTCACAAAGGTGGCTCTCTTTTAACCTGGCTAGATCACCATGGTAACTTATGCTGCAAACTTAACCTAGTCTGGAGCAGGTTATGTTCCGATTTTTGGTTTAAATCGGCTATAAAAAGCGCCGCCCCTTCACTAACCAGTTGATTTGCTGCCAAGTCCGTTTAACACTGCTGTTACTGCAGCCATTACAACACAGATTAGAAAATTGATTAGTCTTTTCTCATACTTACTATTATTTTGATATGTCTTACTGTAAATTTGTAACAGTGCAATGGGTGTTTGTCAAGCCAGCCCACGCAAGGAAAGCCTGGGTATGTTGAACTTGCTTCATAGTACACCCCTCTGGCAGCTCAGTGAAACCAGCCTGAAACAAATTCACAAAACAATCTGGTAATTTAACAAACATTCTCATGTGAAAGGGTGGTCCTTAAATATAATCTGGATCTTATCGGTCCTTCTACCACTCAGTCCAGTCTTAAACAGGCATAAAAGCCAGAGGGCATCTGGTGAACTGATGGAGGGACACAGAGCCAGACTGGGAAAGAACCATAACACAATCAACCAGTGGCTTGTCTGTTGGGGCAAATGCCAAGGGGCTCCAGTCCACTCTTTTAATAAGGGACAGTTTAAACAGTTTAAACTAATTTGTCTGACAACAGAGGAAATGGATAACATTAGATATTAATCTAGACATCATAATTCCTAGTTCCTATAAATTTATAAACCAGCAAATATATTTCAACTTCAAATACAATTATTGTCTTAACATGCAAATCACTTAATTTATACAGCAAATAATGAATCATGAGCTACTAAAGCTATCAATGCATTTTAGACCAACCTGAAATTTTACAGAATCATAATGTCTCTTATCAATTTTATGTGGATGACACAGATATACCTGTCCCTGAGACTTGGTGATTCTAACAGCCTAGCTGCTCTTTTAAACTGTCTAAATGATATCAGTTAGTGGATGACCAATTTTACACTTTTTACAATTGTACAATTTTACAATGGAGCTAATACAGTACATGCTTTTTACAAATGATTTTGGACAATTGTCCACAAATGTTAAGTCAGTAACAAGAAATCCAGGTGTAAGTTTTTTACTCAGACCTCACATTCAAGAAAATAGTTCAATCATGCTTTTTCCACCTCTATAGCAGATAACTGTGCAGATAACTTTAGACATTGTCATCCCTTCGTGAATGTGTCCTGTTGCGATAGCACTTGTTAATATCAGGCTGTATCTAATTAACAGAATTTATTTTACAAGACGCCAATGCTGAAAGTACCATTATCTGAAAACAGTGTTATTTTTATAGATTTATTTTATATTTTTGTTATTTAAAAACTTTTTCAAACAAAGTCAGTTTAGTTCTAAAGAAAACAAAACCTCTAAACCTTTAACTGTAACTGGCCTCTGCAAACCTTCTACTGAGAAACATACAAAGTACACGTATAGTAATATAATTCACTGCTACTGCAACAAAACATATTCATACAGTCACACAGCAGTGCCAGAATGAGTTTTACAGTGAGGAGATAAGATAGATAACGTAATAGTCATCATTTCAGCCATAACCCTGATGTAATCTACACACCAGCGTTTGCAATGCAGTGTGTCTAAAGAATAAAATATCCCAATGTCTCGTTAAAAGGGAGAATACTGAGTCATAACTGACCAGTCGGATATATCAGTAATTCTGTGGAATGTGGAAGCCTGGCGCCAGATGCATGAAATTCTGTATGACTAAATAGGAAAGCATATAGCATTAAATATAGCCCCAGTCAAACCACCCATTAAGTGGGGGGGCTGGGGATCCCCTTCTAGGACAATTTTAGTCACAAAATTTTAGTGCATGTGAACAACAAACTAATGAGCCAACAACTGCTTAGTACAATGTAATGTTATGAACCTCAAATAAAACCAAAGTAACATATCGTTAAGGAGGGAGACGACACAACTGCTACTACTTTGGCACCAATGCTACTCTCTCCACCTTCAAAAAGAAAAGGCAAGAGCACATCATATTTTTAACGTACCATTGTAATACAGTTAACCACTCTCTCCACCTATTCAAAGATCAGACAAAGAGCACAATAGCCTACTCAGTTTACTGATATACACCCATCATATTTTGGTCACAGGTCTTTCTATTACATTTGTCTTTGTTTTGAGACGTACAGAACATACCAGACGTACAAGACCTTTTCTATCAGGGAAAGTTTTTAGTATTTTTCCAAGTACCCATGATTCTCAGGGTGCTGTAGAATCTACAACTACAACAATATCTCCAGGCATGAAACTTCTTTTTTCCTTTGTCCATTTTTGTCGTTCTTGCAGCAATGGAAGATACTCATGAACCCATCTTTTCCAGAAGAGATTTGCAATATATTGTATTTGCTTCCATCTTTTTCTCGCATATAGATCAGTTTTTGCAAAAAGTCCTGGTGGTAGAATTGGTTTTCCTTTCATTAGAGGTAAGTGATTGGGTGTCAATGGCTCAAGGTCATTTGGATCCTTAGATAGTGTGGTAATGGGGTGATCATTCAGCATCACCTCTACTTCACACAGTACTGTTTGAAGACTTTCATCATCTACACTTTGCTGGTGGAGGACAGAATTCAAAACATTTCTGATCATCCGTACTCTGTTTGCAACAAAGGTTTGAAATCTTTTGTCTTTATTTTTTATGTACTTTAGAACTGATGTACTGTCAGTCCAGAAGTTTGATGGCTTCAAAGGTAGCTCAAGCTCTGACTGAAGCATTTTGTCAACTTGGACAGCAACAACAGCAGCTGTGAGTTCCAGATGGGGTATGGTAACATGCTTCAGTGGAGCTACTCTAGCTTTTCCAAACAAGAAAGTGACATGAACCATATTCTTAATGTTCTGCATTCGTAAGTATGTAACTGTACCATAACCATTCTCACTAGCATCAGAGAAGTGACGCATCTGAGCACTTGAGATCTTCCCAAAGTCTTCAGGCTTGATACACCTGTTAATCTTGAAATCTGCCAGTTTCTCAAGATCTGTTTGCCACTTGTTCCACTTCTGCTGGTAAGATGGAGGTATTAAATCATCCCAGTTGTACTTCTTCCTACATAAATCCTGCAACAACAGTTTGGCAGGTAGAAGGAGAGGTGCCACGAGCCTCAGTGGATCGTAGATAGAACTGATAACAGACAACATTCCCTGTTTAGTGTGAGGTTGCTCCTTGACTTTCAGTTTGAATTTGAAGGTGTCTGTCTCAATGCACCATTGCAAGCCTAAAGCTCTCTCCAATGGCAGTTTATATCTGTCCAGATCCAGTTCACACAAGTTCTTTGATTTGTGTTCGTCTGGAATGCTTTGAAGGACTTACGACTGTTACTGATCCATTTTGTGAGACTGAAACCTCCTCTGCTGCAGACAACATCACAGCATTGTTCTCAGAAGGCAGACTTTTCAGAAGATCATCCATATAGAAGTTCCTGTTGACTGTTTCAATCACTTCTACTGGAAATTTTGATTTGTTATCCTCAGCAGTTTTTCTAAGCGCAAAACAGGCACAGCTGGGAGAAGATGCAGCACCAAATAAATGGACTGTCATACGATGCTCTGCAAGATCCAGATCCAGGTCACGTTCAGGCCACCATAAGAACCTCAAGAAGTCAACATGTTCTTCTGCCACCTTAACTTGGTGGAACATGGCCTGTATGTCCACCATTATTGCTATAGGCTCCTGTCTAAACCACATAAGGACTCCTACCAATGAGCTGGTCAAGTTTGGGCCTTGCAGAAGGTGACTGTTGAGAGAGACATCTTTGAACTCTGCTCCACAGTCAAAGACAACTCGCAAGGTTCCTTTCCTTGGATGGTATACTCCATGATGAGGTATATACCACACTTTACCTTTTAGTGATTCCAGTTGATGTTGTGGCACTCGCTCAGCATAGCCTTTGCTAATTACATCAGTAAGAAAGGTGGTATACTCATCATGAAAACTTGGATTTTTCTGAATTTTACTTTTCAGCCCATGAATACGTTGCTTAGCAACACATAGGTTGTTTGGCATGGTGACATTTTCCTTTTTGAAAGGCAGTTTGATGGTATAGTGCCCCTCTTTAAGCTGCACAGAGCTTTGCACAATTTCAGCAAATTTCTTCTCCTCTCTTGACATCTCTTTTTGGTCTTTAGAGGCTCTCTCATTGAAATCATTGTCATATTGGTTGATTAGCAATTCCTCTATCCTGTCAACCATAATCCTGTTGACAATGACTTCAGGACAAACACTCTGCTTGTCATTGTTTCCTTGTAATGGACCATTTATTACCCACCCCGGTAAGGTTCTTACAGTATACGGTCCATTACCATGACTGTTAATCACCTCCCAAGGTTCCATCAACTTGGAGGCATTTAACAAGTCAACATCAGCTGTTATACCTGGAATCTGAATATCCTTGAGATAAGGCCACTTAGCCAGTTCCTCTTCACTTACAATGTTATCTGAGGATACAGGCATCTCCTTTTGAGTAAGCACATCAGGAAGTTTATAGAAATGTTTGCCAGAAATTTGTGAAATCTCCAGGCCATTAATAATACAACTTGGCACTGCTTGACACAAGCTTTTCAGAACAGGAGGTACCTGTGCTTCCTGGATCCAAAAAAGCATACATTTCAATCACCTTCTTTCCCTATGTGCACTTTACTTGTACAGGTAAGATTGGAAGAATGCCACTGCTGTTGCCAGCCCCTGTATGACCATAAGTTGAGGTAGGTGTGCATATAACTGATCTTTTATTTTGCAGATCCGAATTTCCTTTCCAACCCATTCCTTTTTCTTAATGTGCAAAATGCTGGGATGAGTTTGGTTGCATTGTTTGCAAGATATGCGCCTATCACAATTCTTGCTCAAGTGCCCTGTGCTCAAGCAACCAAAACACAGACCTTTCTCCTTTAGAAAGTTCAATTTTTCTCTGTGTGCCTTTCTTTCCAAATGTGGACATTGCTCCAATTCATGACCACATGCACAATACAAAAAGGAAATAGGGTTTACTTTATTAGAAGAAATCATTTCATTCTGAGACACATAATTTTTGCAAGCATCTACTTTATATTCATTTGCAACAGACACATGAGTTGCAAAGCTATTTCTTTTAAACTGTGTTTTCATTTGAAATTTACTTTTGATTGTCCCTTTAATGATAGCAGTGTCTTGTATGTCACCGAAGACTGGATCTGAAGCGATTCTGACCTGTTGCTCAATGAACTTGACAATGTCAGTGAAACAAGCCCTTTTATTGTCTCTGTCCAAAACTTCACATGCTCTTACTCTCCATTTTTCTCTGAGTTTATATGGAAGTTTTTGAATTAGCAATTTCATGTTTGCTGGCATATTCAGCTCCTCCAAGTACTGTAGTTCCTCCATAGCATTAGAACATTCACGTAGGAAAAATGCATATGCTTGAAGTCCTTTAATGTCCTCAGACTTGACACTTGGCCATCCAGTGATTTTTTCCATGTAGCCAGCTTTTACCTTTAACCCATATCCAAAATGCTCCTCAAGTAGATGTTTAGCGATGGCATAACCTCTCTCAGTAGTCATATGAAGGCAGCTGCGTACAAGGTCCCTCAGCTGTCCCCTAGTAACCTGCTCAAGAAAATACAGACAGTCACCTTTACTGTTAGTTTTTGCTTCGACAGAATGTTCAAATGCCTTCATGAATGTTTTAAACTGTAAAGGGTCTCCAGCAAAAATTGGAATTTCCCTGTGTGGTAAATACTGAGAGGTTTGCATTTGAACAAGGAGTGTTGTTATCTCATTCTGTCTTTGTAGCACATGGTAGAGATCTCCTGATGTCTGGAGTAGGTAGAGCGGTTTGAATGACCTCCTGCTTAGTTTGCCACCCCAGAGGATTCAAAGTTGATTTGTTGATATTTTGTCGATATTTGGTGTCATCCTGTTTACTGTGAGCTGCCTCTTGTTGGCTGTAGCAGTCAGATGCAATCGCTCTTTACAGCTCTGACTGAATATTGCTTTGGACCTTATGATGAGATGTATACTGTTGTGAAGATTTTTCATACTGAAGCTCATCAATTTTACCATGGGGATTGAGAAGCTTGGAAACATTTTTATTTTTAGACTCTTTTCTGAAGTATGACTCCATTCCATCAGATCGTCCTTCTGAAACACTGCTATGAGAGCCCTTGAGTATTGCTAGCCTAGCAGAAGAGGCTGCTATTTCAGTGTCCAGCTCAAGCTGCTTTTTTTCCTCTGTAATGACTCCTCCTGCTCCTCCAAAGCATGCTTCTCCTTAAAGCAGCAGCACGAGCCTCAGCTGCCTTGTCTGCCTCTGCTTTAATGCATGCAGATGAGATAGAAGATTTACTGCTTTTGGAACTTTTGTGACTTGATCATTTACTGCCGATATTTGACTCAACATTTGAAATGCTGTCATGAGGTTCAACGTGAACGTCCCCGTGACATCATCAGTGACATTATCATCAGCAGGAGAACTTTTAGTTTTAAACAACCATTTACCCACATCAGCAATAAATTCAGCAAATAAATTTTGCTTTGTACCATGTATCATGTTTTGTCACTACATCCTCAGGTAATAACCCCAACAGAGTCATATGTATTTGTTTTGATTCATCACACAAGCCTTTAAACTTTTCAAATGTACATTTCACCTCATTTGCATAATCATTATCACTCATCAAATCAACAATAGTTGTTTTTAGTTTAGACAATTTGTTTAGTTTGGTCCTTCTCTCTTTATGTAAATTGTCTATTTTGTCTAATTGTCTAATTGTCTAATTGTCCATTAAAGCCTTTTGTGTTAATTTAATCGGCCGCTTTTTCAGTGTCCGTTTCAATGTCTTTCAGACCCGTTTTAAGTTCAGTCTCATGTACCGACGGCACGTCAGCGTGTGGATCACAAGATTGTGCCACGTCTTCCATATTAATGTCAGTGGCCATGAATCTACAAAATGAAAAAGTACACCCACGAAACGATGCATCTCAACGTGCATAGTTTGAGTCGCAACCAATGCATCGGATTTTCTTTTAATGTGTGCACACAACCTATAATGGCTATTCACCTATTGTGTCAGCGCTGCACATACCCATACATTGGCGGGCATAAGTGGTCTGACATCCAGTCATCCGTTGCTTGGCGTCCCGGTGGCACCTCAGTAGCTCCGGTCCAGCGATGAATGGATGGATGAATGAAGTCAGCTGTAGCCTATACCGGATTGTAGCAGATGATCACCAGCGAGCCAATTCACAGTGAAGCAACACGCCGATCTCCAGTTGATCCCAAATGACAAAGTTTTTTAACCTAAATTGTAGTGACTAGACCTAAACTTTGCGTCACTACTGGCTGCTAATGGTATGATTGTTCCGACGTGCACTCAATATTGCGCAGACTATTCAATTTAATTGATAAATGCTTTCTTTATTGTCTTGAGACAATGTCAAACTTTCTTTCTATTAACTTCCTTTATACTCCAGATCAAGGGAGGTCTGGCTCCAGTGCTGGTCCTGTAAAACCTGGGCACACAAGGACTGCACAGATGGAAGTGACTTTTACACTTGCCTCAACTGTGACTCAGAATGTGGAATGTTTACATCAATGTGGACTACCGAGTGCCCTCACCCTTCTCTGTTTTCCTCAAACTAAACCATTTTGATTACATGTTTAAACTTTTTTGAGGATGTGCGTTCTACCCATTAAATCATTTTCTTGCATTATAATGTGACAACCCAATCGCCAGAAGAAAATGTTGGCATTGATCGTTTCTGCAAACCACAGAAACGTTGAATATATATGTTTCAATATGTGTAATACGTATCATATCAACATTTCTACAAACGTAGCTTATTAACATTTCTACCCGTTGAATAATGATAGTTTTCGGTTTGAGAGCAGCTGATCAGAGTTTGTTCAATCAACTCTGAGTATGTTCACTTTGAGTTAAGCTTGTGCTTAACTCAAAGTCATCATCAATGGAGCCGCGATACTACGATTCACCATGGCAACAGGTAAATAAAAGGCAGAGCCTCCATTTTAATGCAGTGGACGTAGAGATATTAATGCTTGTGTGTGCGGACATAGCACATCTTGCAAGCCTATGTCAAAGCGGGAAGTGTCAATGAGTTAACACAATAAAGTTTTATTCAGTGTTGTCCATTTATTCATCATTTATCAGACTTACATTTCCTCAATGATGATAAAGTGGAATCTGACTGTATCAGGCTGCAGCTACATTACATTTTAAATATATTTGTTCAGCTTTAATTTGACTGATAAAACACGAGAAGCAGCAACTGAAGATGAAAATATAGTTAAAGATTTAAAACATAAATAGATCAAAGACACAGAGACATGACTGTAAACTCTCAGTCTGATCAGTAATAATGTGTTTGGTGATTTGTACTCGAAAAGGCGTCGAGGTTAAAATACAGAAT